>NC_048309.1:41301676-41400609 GCF_013100865.1 Trachemys scripta elegans
CCCAGATTGTAAACTTGTTGGGGAAGAGAGTCCTCCTGTTCTGTCTTTGTACAGTGCCTAGCACTCTGGGGTCGTGGTCTGTGATTGCAGGTCTTAGGCGCTGGGGCCACAACCACCCCCAACTCCAACACCATCACCACAAACAAACAACAACAATAACAACAATAATAATAACTATTTCCATTCCCACCTGTATTCATATTCACACATTCACCCTCACACTCATCTTTCCATTCCCATGTCCAGTCTGACGCATGTTCTCTTTAATATCCCCATAGTCACTCGCTCACATGCTGATGTTCCCATTAACACTCATATTCCTATTTGCATTCCCATTCCTAGTCACTCTGCACACACCTATACCCATTTCCAATGACACTCCCATTCCTCCGCTCCTTTCTACTCACCGCCCCATTCCTGTTCACACTGAAATTCCTATTCCCACTCCTACTCAGATTCCCAGTCCCATTGTAGGGGTAGGAGCCTGGGCCTTAGGCCCTGAAGTAATTCTGAACACTAACATTATCAGGGCTTGGTGCTTGAGTATGCCTTCAGTGGTGTTTCCAATACGTGCAAAGGTAACAACCAGGAAGCAACATGGTCTATTAGAGAGGATGCTACACTGAACCAGAACAGCACAGGGGTTGAGGGGGGAGGGCAAAGAGTCTGTTAAGGCAGGGGAAGTGAGATGGAAGGAGACTTTATGAACGTCTTAATATATTTGATTAAATATCTATATTCTTCTATGGCCTGCTGTGAAATTAATCCTGGGAAGGAAAGTGAAATTGAAACACTGGTTTGTTTCTTTACTCTCCTTTGTACCTAATGGGCTCATTGTTACTTGCAGCCCTTGGGCGCCACGACTAGCTATTCTCATGCAGTTGCAGAGGAAGGTGTTTTGGATGAGATGCGGCTGGTTTCCTTTCCCTGTAATTCCGCACAGTAAATACAGGGCGGGGCCTTCTGGGCTGAGGCGGCTCGTGTCTGCATATGGCAGGTTTGTGCAGACCTGGGACTAGAGCCCAGGTGTCCCCGGCCCAGCCCGGTGAGCAAGTCACCGCACTGCACTGCCCGACAAATAAACCCTACTAATGGAGCCTCTCCGCTGGACTGTGCGGCGTCAGGCTGGCTTGTCCCTATGCAGGGAAGGGCCTGGGACCAGCCAACCCTGATTACACAGGAGCCAATCCTGGGAGGGATCAGGTGACTGCCCCCCGAAGAGCAGCCGAGGCTGCAGTGAAGGGGGAACGCTCAGTGCTCGTCCAGCAGAAAGCCCTGGGAGTTAGGACTGAGGCTGCAGCCAGGTAGGGCCGGGGGGCGGGGACGGAGGGGCGCGGGGGCGGAGGGGGGAGGGGCGGGCTGCCAAACCAGGAAAGGCCCCAGGCAGAAAGGCAGGAGGAACCATTGTTCTGTGTGGCCTTTTGGATGGACTATGTTTTAGGATTTTGATTATTCTTTGGAGTTTTTATTATAGTAATAAACCGAGTCAAAAAGGAGGGGATTTTTGACTCCAAAATCCATGGGTGAAATTGTATCTGATTAATCCAATAGGGGAAACTGAGGCAGGCTGCTTGCAGTGTGGCCCTCGGCCACTAGAGAGCTCATGCAGCAGTTGGCTCTTTCACACTCCAACAAAATAACACACTCTAAAACAAGGTTTGTTCCTTTCTTCACAAGGACTGGCGTTTTTAAAGGAGCCTCAAGAATTCGGGTGACAAAATCCCATTGAAACTTCTTTTGAAAATCCCAAGCTATAGTCCCTTCCTCACCTACAAATCCCAGCGCTCCCTCTGCTCTTAGTGGTGAATTGGCACCAGGGACAATTGTAGAATTTGGCCCAAACTCTCGAGTCGCGGATGGGGTCAAGTTCAGTCTCGTAGCCAGGGCTTTGTGGCATTGTTTCCGGGCAGGTTCCCCACTCTACCGCGACTGAATCACTGGCTTTAAATCCATGTGTGTGTCCTTTTCTTTCCACACACTTAAAAGTTTAACTTATTTTATTTGATTAAAAAAATGGAATCCAAACAGAGAAGAGAATCATATTATGAAGTGTTGTCTGGTGTTTTGAGTATGATGTGGAATTTATTTTATATTAATAAACCCAGCCCGCAAAGGAAGGGTATTTTGACTCAAAACCACCCCTGTCCTTGGTGCCCATAGAGCTTGAGAAAGTTCAGGGGCCCTAGACACTGACTGTTCTCTAGTTTATTGACACATTACATGTTTCCTTTTCACGCCACTCAAGGGGAAAAACATCTGCTGCCTGGTTGAGTTCTGTTCCCAGATTTGAACATTTTATTGCCTTGCAAACCTTGAGTGGCCCAGACCAGCGAACTCCAATGTCAAGTCATTACAGTGCTGGGTATTCATCCTCGTTCCATCACGGTGTGTCTCTGACACAGTAATACAGGGTGGTGTCCTCCATTCGGAGACTGCACATTTCCAAAGCACCAGGCTGTTGGTGTTGTCTCTGGAGACGGTGAATCGCCCTTTCACGGAATCAGAGTAGTAGGTGCTACCCTGGGCAGCAGCTCTGGCCAGCCACTCCAGTCCCTTCCCGCAGCCTGTTGGATCCAATCCATATGACAACTGCTCGAGGTGAATCTGGAGGCTTTGCAGAAGAGGCAGAGAGAGTCTCCGGGCTTTTTCACATCCCCTCCGGACTCCACCAGCTGCACCTGGGACCGGACACCTGCAAATAAAGTCAGGTTACAAATTATTCCAATTTGAATTGCAACAGTATAATGTGTCCTTGTTTTACCAGTACAACAGGGATAAAATACCTTCTAAAGCCACTACAGTAAGAAACAAATAGAGCTAAAGTCTTATTTTCCCTGCGGTTAGAGGGGAAAGTTCTCAGGGGAATTGGCTGGTAACTGCACAGACACAGAGGGCTGCGGATTGTCCCTCTGGGTGCAGACTGGGCAGAGAAAGAGATATTTAAACAGGAAACGCTCACCCCTATTAGCATATCCCTCTCCTTGTAAGAGAAACCAAATCTGATGTGATGGATTACGTGCAGTAGGACTAAGGGGAGGGAGTCAGGTTATTCCAGACTGTGTGTTTGTGCAGCGCCAGGCACACTGCAATGGGACCCTGAGTACACTTTTGACAAGGAAAAAATAAAAAGATGCCGTAAGAACATAAAAGCATAAGACCGGCCAGACTGGGTCAGACCAACGGGCCATGTAGTCCAATGTCCTGTCCTCCGACAGTGGCCAATGCCAGCTGCCCCAAAGGGAATGAACAGGTAGAGCCTTGAAGATGCTCGATTCCCCAGAAGGAGATTTGGGGGCAGGATTACAGTCTCGTTATCTGGCTGTGGGAGACTCAGAGATACCTGCGGAGATTTGCCACATAATGCGGGAAATTATGTTTTAAATCTGTTAGAAAAGAAACAAATAAATGAGGTTGATTCATAAGGGAGTAAAATATTAATAAGGTGTGGGGGGTGAATCTTAGCTGTGGAGCCCCCGGCCCACATGCGCAGTAGAGCTGTGGACGGCCGGTCACAGGAGTTAGTGACTGGGGAGGGGTCGGGTCACCCACCCACTGGAGAGTGAAGATAACTTTGGGCTCGGGGAGAGAGCTGGGATCGAACCCCTGTTCATACCCCTTCCCAGCCGGGACCGACTCCACTGACACGTATCAGAGGGAACTGTACGTGTCATGGGCTGTATAAGGCCGGGAGAAGATTTGTCCGGTGTTACTGAATCAGAGAGAAATACTTAAACACCCGTTAATATTTGTATCTGCCAGAAGGGTTATTCACAGTGTAATGTACTAGTCAACATAGGGTCACTATCAGCCACAATAGGAAACTCAGTTTTATTTTTCTCCTTGTGTGCTGCTCTCTATATTTCTTTCCCCCCAGTGTATGTTTTCTGAAGTGTGAGTGTAATTATTGAAGATGGAATTTTCAGGGGTGGGTGTGTAGGATCTGATACATCCGGGGCGACAAGGGGACATGGCTGTTGCGAGGCTGTTGCACCTGCTATAAGTAATTAAGGCTCATTAGAGCAGGGACTTGAGTCCCCTGAATCCCAGAGAGTGTCTTAACCCCTGGGCCGTAGAATGAGTCACTTTCTTGCTCTCTCTGGCCCAGTACATATCATCAGCTAGGGTGACCAGACAGCAAGTGCGAAAAATCAGGACAGGGGATGGGAGTGGGGGTAATAGGAGCCTATATAATAAAAGGACCCCCAAATTGGGACTGTCCCTAGAAAATCAGGACATCTGGTCACCCTATCACCAGCTAGACACCTAGGGGATTTCGGTGCCTACAGGGTGCAGGCTTTGAGGATCTCGGTGGCATGTCCGATTTAGTCACATAAGGCGGCAGTTAGGTGCTGGATTCCCTTTGTGGTGGATCTAGCCCTGAACACACATTGAAAGCCCCTGGCAGGTGGCTGTCCAGCGCTCCTAGGATCCATCCAGAATTCAAACCTATCTGCCCAGGCTGAGGGTCTGTAAAGCTCTATGATAGGAATGAGGTGTCCATATGGATTCGGCAGCTTGGCAAAACCTCAGCCTGGCTGTTAAAAAGGGGTTTAAAATACCGTGTGTTCACACACTTTCCTGTCGGTTCTCTCAGCCTGGGCTATTGGGAGGTGGAGGGGGGTGAGGAAAGGTGGGGAGGGGTGGAGTCAGGGGCACGGAGTGTATTAGGGGAAAGGGAAAGTTGTGGGCTGGTCTCTGCTAACAGTGCGGTTAGTCTGTGTCTGCATCTGTGTGTGTGAGAGTCACAGACAGGCAGCTGCGGACAGGAGTTTTCTCTCTCTCTGTTTCTCTGCTGCGAGCTGTAGAACTCCAGCGCCCCAACGGAGAGTTTGTCCTTAGCCAGCGAGGGCAGGTTTTTGACTGAGCTCAGACCAGCTTCCTCACACTGTGTGTCGCACACAGTGATACCGGGCGGTGTCCTCGGACTTCAGGCCGGTTATGTCCAAATGCAGCCGGTTGTTGGAATCGTCCCTGGAGATGGTGAATCGGCCTTTCACCGAGTCTGCGTAATAATAGTGGTTCCATACATCCCAATAAATGCGTGAGACCCACTCCAGCCCCTTCCCGGGAGCCTGCCGGACCCAGTGCATCCCGTAGTCCCCAACTTTGAACCCGGAGGCTTTGCAGGAGAGGTGGAGAGAGTCTCCGGGCTTTTTCACATCCCCTCCGGACTCCACCAGTGCCTGGGACCGGACACCTGGGAATAGAATCACATTGTAATTCGTATTAAGAGCAATTAATAGACTGTCCCCCTGCCACGCCAATGCGTGTGAGGGGAGAAAATACCTTCCAAAGCCACTGCAAGGAACACTACATGGAGCCAAAGCCTCATTTTCCCAGGTGCTGGAGGGGAAAGTTCTCAGGGGACTGGCTGGTCACTGCACAGACCCAGGGGGCTGCAGATTGTCTCTCCGGGTGCCGCCTGGGCAGAGAGAGGGACAGATTTAAACAGGAAACTGTCACCCTGATTTGCATATCCTGCTCCTTATTAGAGACACAAACTCCTTCCCTGGGTGATCTCATTTCTTGCCCTCCGATTCAGGGAGAAGTGTGTGTGTGTGTGTGTGGGGGGGGGGGGGGGGGGGGGGGAATGTGTGTAGCGCTCTGACCCAAATGCCACTGAAACCCAAGGGGATGTTTAAGTGGCTTCAATTAATATCGTATCAGGTCCCATGTGTTTGTGTGGAGTCCTGCACAATGGGAACCTGGCCCTGACTGGCTCCGGAAAGGGGCTTTGTCAAAAAGCAGAAACAGAGGAAGGGGGAGTGAGGGATTTTGGCATAAAAGAGAGAAAGGGAGCTGCAGCCCTGCTAATGACAGCCCAGTGCCCCTAGTTCCCTGTGAATCATTATTATCATCTTCATCATCATCATAGTCATCTTCATCCTCCTCTTCATCCCCATCTTTGGCGCATTCTCAAACTTTACCAGCAAAAATTTTAGATAATCGTTCTCGATAGTTCCTCATCTCTCACAAGGGGACAGCAGCATTTCCTTGTCTCACAAAGGTGTTGTGAAAGCAACTACATCACAGACTGTGAGGGGCTAATGTATTACCGTTATTGGGGCCCTAGAAAAGCCTGTGATAAGACCGAGAGTCCTGAATCACTATTTATTCTTCTATAATATTACACTGAATAATAATAATAGTAATTAATAATAATTATTAATAATTTATTATCTCTATTGTGGTTGGGCCTGGGAGCCCCGTTTTGGATCCCAGTAGTCCAAGCACCAATCTCAGAACAAACAGACTTTCCCTCTCCCAAAGGTGTGTTTGTTCAATGTAATTTATTTTGCATCAGTCCCAGCACCCGGGGAGTGCGGAGGTGCTGGGTATGGGGGGGTAGGGTGGGGGGAGAAGGGGACCCCCCGGTGTGTCAATGGCAGGAGGACGATTTGGAAAAGCCCCCCTCATACATGTGCTCCTGTCCCTGTGGAAACATCCAAGTTGGGTACATTCCTGGAACAGGAAGCTGGAGGTGACGGCGAGGATTGGTAGATTCCCTCTTTTCTCCTCGGCAGATTTTGGTGTTTGATCCCCACCGGAAGCGAATTGATTCTGAAAGCGACAGGACAGTTATTTGTCTGAGCTCAACCCGACTTCCCTCCAGTGTGTGTCTCCCGCACAGTGATACCGGGCGGTGTCCTCGGGCTTCAGGCCGGTCATTTGCAGGTACAGCAGGTTGTTGGGGTTGTCAGTAATCGCTGAAGGGGAACCCGGAGGCTTTGCAGGAGAGGCAGAGAGAGTCTCCGGGCTTTTTTACATCCCCTCCGGACTCCACCAGTGCCTGGGACCGGACACCTGCAAAGAAAGAAACAATGAGATCCCTGCAGACCTGGCTGCTAGTGAGATTGATACAAAACCTGGGGGCTCCCCAGTGTCTTCAGACAAACAATGCACCTGTGGAAACAGTTGAAATCAGAAGGAAATGGAGCCAGAATGCCATGTTCCGGACTGGGTTTTTGTTGTTGTTGTTGGTGGTGGTGGTTTTTGTTGTTGTTGTTGTTGTTTTTCCCTGGCACTGCACAGACACTGGAGGGTGGGGGGGGGAGGACAGAGCTGTGGGGTGAGGGGAAGGGCTGGCTTTAAAGAGGAAGCTGAGTGAGAGAATTTGCATCACCTGCTTTTTATGAGAGAGAAATAAATTATACCCACCTCCTCCCGCCCGGGGCGTTGCAGGGACTAGCAGAGTGAATAGCTGAGAGCGAGTTGGGAATCCCCCCTGCAGTGTTAGTGGGGCACTGAGGTAGTGGGGCGGTGATGTGCAGATGGGATGTCTTTGAGCAATACGGGGATACTTCTAGAATAGTCAAAGGAGCTGAAGGGAGTTGGGCTTGGAGTGTGGGGCTGTCTTTAATTGAATACCACTGCAGAATGTATTACTAAGCGCTGAAAACGTCTTCTTAATCTTCTTCCTTCCGTTATAAGAAGCATGGGAGACAGTACATTAAACTCTATCAATGCTGCACTAAGAGACAGAATCATTATTTATTATTATCCTACCAGCAACATAACATTAGTGGGGATTTGGGGTCAGGATCCCCTCTGCTGTGAAAGTCATAGCCCCAGAGGCGCCATGGTGCTCAGTCACGCTGTGAATATTATTTCCCAGGGTGGAGGCAGTGAGCTCAGGTGCCAGGCTCAGTTCCCGTAAGCGGTGGGCGAACGTTTGCAGAGATTGGTTTGTAAAATCTGAGAGCTGGGGCTGGGCTATTCAAGGGTTTTTAGGGCAGACAGTAGCTCACTGGGTCTCTGAGTAGCGCCATGGGATATATAAGGCCGGAACAAGATTTGTTCCAGGTTAATGAATCATAGAGAAATACCTCAACACCCGCTAATATTGGCTTCCAGCAGACGGGTTATTCACTAGTGTATTCACTAGTCAACATAAGGGTGTCACTGTCTGTTCCCTACTTCTGCTTGTAATGATCACTGCAAGCCACAATAAGAAACTCAGGTTTATTTCTCTCCTGGAATGCTGCTCTCTCTATTTTCCTTTGGTGTAGGTTTTCTGGGGTGTGAGTGTAGTTATTTAAGATGGAATTGTGTGTGTGCGGGGCGGGGTGTCTAGGAATGATACATTAAGGGCAAAGCTCACAAGGGGACATGGTTGTTGCAAGGCTGTTGCACTTGCTATAAGTAATTAATGCTCAATAGAGCAGGAATTTGAGTCTCCTCCTGAATCCCAGAGAGTGTCCTAACCCCTGGGCTGTAGAGTGACTCGCTTTCCTGCTCTCTCTGCCCCAGTACATATCACCAGCCAGGCACCTAGGGGATTTCGGCGCCTACAGGGTGCAGGCTTTGAGGATCTCGGTGGCATGTCCGATTTGGGCACATAAGGCGGCAGTTAGGTGCTGAATTCCCTTTGTGGACCGAGCCCTGAACACACACTGAAAGCCCCTGGCAGGTGGCTGTCCAGCGCTCCTAGGATCCGTCCGGAATTCAAACCTGTCTGCCCAGGCTGAGATTTTCTAGAGCTCCCGAGGGATTATAATAGGCATGAGGTGCCAATATCTCTAGGGCAGCTTGGAAACCCTCCGCCTGTGCGGGGGAGTTAAATAACGTGTTTTCATTCATACAATTTAAAGTCGGTTCTCTCAGCCTGGGCTATTGGGAGGTGGAGGGGGGTGAGGAAAGGCAGGGAGGGGTGGAGTGAGGGGCACAGAGTGTATTGGGGAAAAGGGAAAGTTGTGGGCTGGTCTCTGCTAACAGTGCGGTTAGTCTGTGTCTGCATCTGTGTGTGTGAGAGTCACAGGGCTGGTCTAAACTGGGGAGGGGGCGGAATCGATCCAAGATACACAACTTCAGCTACGCAAATAGTGTAGCTGAAGACGAAGTATCTTGGATCGAATTACCTGGGGTCCACATGGTGCGGGATCAACGGCCACGGCTCCCCAGTCGACTGCGCTACCACCGCTCGCTCTGGTGGAGTTCCGGAGTCGACGTTGAGCACGTTCGGGGATCGATTGCTACCCGCCGATACGGCGGGTAGTGAAGACGTACCCACAGAAACACGGCTTAGGACAGGAGTTTTCTCGCTCACTGCTCTGCGCTGCGAGCTGTAGAACTCCAGCGCCCCCAGTGGAGAGTTTGTGCTTAGCCAGCGAGGGCAGGTTTTTGTCTGAGCTCAGCCCGGATTCCCCTCACTGTGTGTCCCGCACAGTGATACCGGGCGGTGTCCTCGGGCTTCAGGCCGGTCAGTTGCAGATACAGCAGGTTGTTGGGGTTATCTCTGGAGATGGTGAATCGGCCTTTCACTGAGTCTGTGTAAAATTGTTGGCTCCCATCAGAGTAAATGCCTGAGACCCACTCCAGCCCCTTCCTGGGAGCCTGGCAGACCTATCTCATCCAGTAGCTGCTGAAGGTGAACCCGGAGGCTTTGCAGGAGAGGCGGAGAGAGTCTCCGGGCTTTTTCACATCCCCTCCGGACTCCACCAGCTGCACCTGGGACCGGACACCTGGGGATAGAGAGATATTATACAACGCGTTAATATTAAGAGCAACAATAGACTGTTCCCCTGCCACGCCAATAGGTGTGAGGGGAGAAAATACCTTCCAGAGCTGCTACAGTAAAAATTAAATGGAGCCAAAGTCTCATTTTCCTGTTGGATTGGAAAGTTCTCAGGCGACTGGCTGGTAACTGCAGAGACACAGGGGGCCGCGTATTGTCTCTCTGGGTGCAGTTTGGGCAGAGAGAGGGACAGATTTAAACAGGAAAGTGTCTCTCCTATTTGCATATCCTGGTCCATCCTTATAAGAGACACACAAACTCCTTTCTGAGCAATCACCTGCTACAGGACAGGCCCAACAAGGAAAGTAACAGAACACCACTGGCCATCACCTACAGTCCCCAACTAAAACCTCTACGCGTATTATCAACAATCTACAGCCTATCCTGGAGAGTGATCCCTCCTCTCACAGACCTTGGGAGACAGGCCAGTCCTCGCTTACAGACAACCCCCAAACCTGAAGCAAATACCAGCAACTACACACCATACCACGGAAACACCAACCCAAGTTCAATCCTTGAGGGGGCCATTTAGGGAACTGGGGTAAAAACTGTCTGGGGATTGGTCCTGCTTTGAGCAGGGGGTTGGACTGGATAACCTCCTGAGGTCCCTTCCAACACTGACATTCTATGATTATTGGAAGTGGACTACATTGGCCTTGTCTCCACTTGTGAGGTACTCCCTTCTCTTCATGTGTCATTATATATGCCTGCATCTGTAACTTTCACTCCATGCATCTGAAGAAGTGAGGTTTTTTTTACCCACGAAAGCTTATGCCCAAATAAATCTGTTAGTCTTTAAGGTGCCACCGGACTCCTTGTTGTTTTTCTGGATACAGACTAATATGGCTACCCCCTGATACTTTCCACTAGTGTATAGGTTGTCTTATGCTGTGGAGTTAGTTCCCATAGATTTACAGCATGAGGCTCCGGCCACAAAAGGTGTTGGAAAGGACATAGAAGGGATGATCTAGTTGAAGGGGAACTGGATTGGAACCCAGGAGATTTCAGCCTTGTTCTCATTTGTGCCGCAGACACCCGTTCTAAACTTGGGCAAATTGGTTCAGAGATTTGCAGAGGCACAAGAAGCAAAGGGGGGTGGGGTGACTTTCACTGAAAGTCAATGGTAGTTGGGTGCCTTAACTTGTGTTTTTCCCCTTGAAAATCTCCCTTTTAATCTCTCAGTGTCTTAGTTCCTCATCTGTGAAATGGGAATAATGCTTCCCTATCTTAGAATTCACTAACGGTGGTGAAACACTCAGATACTGCATGAATAAGGGCCTTCAAGGTCTCTACTTTATAGGATAAACCAACCTCTGACTTAGGAGAGTTATAGAGAAATTCCCTTGTGAATAGACTATTCCATAATTTCCCACAGCAGGGTTCTTTGCAATTGGTACTGGCCACTTAGAGAGACAGGACCATGGCCTAGTTCGATGCCCGCTCTTCTCTGGTGTGGCTACTCTTTATCTGCCTATTCCATTGAGAACAGCCGGAGCAGTGGGAGTTCTACAGCACTCCTGCGAGGGCTGAAGAAATAAGTCAATAGTAAAGGCAGGTTTCGGGTGCTGTTTTATTTTCTCTTTTTCTCTGCTCTGTGTTGGATGCAGGGAAAGGAGGACAAAGGAGGGAGACCAGCTTGGGTGTGTTTGCTGCCAAGGGCTCCTTGCTGTGTGTAGCTCTGGAGCGCCACTTGCTGGGGGCTTCTTTTAAAATTAACACCGGGGGAAGGTTTTTGTCTGAGCTCAGACCGGCTTCTCCTCACTGTTGTGTCCCTTGCACAGTGATACTGGGCTGTGTGCTCCGCTTTCGGGCTGCTCATTTGTAGGTAGAAATTGGAGCTGTCCTTGGAGGCTGGGAATGTATCGATCAGCCACTCCAGCCCCTTTCCCGGAGCCTGTCGGATCCAGTTCATTCCAAAGCGGCTGAGATGAAAGCCGCTCACGGTACAGGTCAGTTTGGTGGATTCTCCGGGTTTCTGAATTTCCAGGCTGGACTGTGTCAGAACCTCCTATGCCCGGGCCCCTGGAGAGAAACAAAGCGGCTGTTACAAGAAATGTTTAAAAAGAACAGTGACATTAAATAGATTCAACGGAGGGAAGGAGACAGACAGCTCTGTAGATATTGGTCTGATACATCCCTAGCGTGACTCCATTGGTCTTCCCGCGCAGGATGAATTGTACAGGGGATTTTCTAAAGTACTCACATAATTTAGGAGCACGAGCACTATTGACTTTCTGAGTGGTCCTGGGGAACGTGGGAACTTCTGAAAAGCCCCCTGAGCCCGTGAACTGCACAGATACCGAGAATGGGCGGGTGAACAGACAAACAAACAAACCCACATGAGAGTCCAAGCAGGAAAACGCAGATTCTCAGCGGACCCAGCATGGTGATGGGATGGGAACGCAGCCTGGTAAGTCCCTAAACCAGGTGCGGGGCCTATGGCTGAGATGCCCGAGTTAGTGGGTAAGTAGGGAGTCGGCTGTGGCAGCTTTGCATAATCTGGGGAGAGCCGGGCGGGTGGGAAATAAACGATGCCGAATTCAGCAAGGGGAGCAGGCCGGGCGAGAGGTGGATGCGGGGACTGAGAGAGTCGGGGGGTGACCTGATAGGGAACGGCAGAGACCAGAACCCTGAGCCAAAGAACGGGACTATGTGAAACCAGAACGGGAAGTAACCCCTGACAGTAGTCTTTGGCCATGATCTACGGGCAATCTGAAAGCGATGCTTCCTTACTGCGTGTTCTTGTCAATTTGGCCAAATCTCACTCCACAGCGGTTTCCAACACGCACCTCCTGCCCAAGACAGGAGTTTCGAAAATGAAAGCTGGAGCCATTTGGGAGCCTTTGAAAATCCCACACTAAACTGACTTGGTCTTGTCTTTGAACAGTGTCCTAAATGGCTGTATTCAGGGTGACCCACCAGGTGTATAGGAACGGTCCGAATTTACTCAGGAAACAAACTAAACTCATCCTTAGCTCTTCTCCAGCTTGTGCTTATCCATTAAAGAGCAGACAGAGACAATGCGCTCAACAGAGACAATGCACTCCAGGAGCACCATCCAGCCTTCTGCAGGTCTGTGCAGATAGTGACAAAATTACGGTGTGCAAAATTCTAGGGCGGGTCCACCACGACTCTAAAGAACATAAAACAGCCAGACTGGGCCAGACCAAAGGTCCCTTAGCCCAGTATCGTGTCTCCCGACAGTGGCCAGTGCCAGGTGCCCCAGAGGGAATGAACAGATCAGGGAATCACAGAGTGATCCATCCCCTGTCGCCCATTCCCAGCTTCTGGCAAACAGACTCTATATAATGTCTCTGGCATTTCTTCCTCGTAGTTCTGTTCACAAGGCAGGTTGAAGGGCAGAAAGCTAATTATTCATAGTAACCGAGGCTGATTCTATTTCTGCATTGCCAGCCACTAAATAAGATTCTCTCTATTCTGTCAACATAGTGAGTCTTTAATTGCCAATGTGCGTTTTCAGAGGACGGAAGCCCCGATGAAGGGCTGGAGACTTTACAATCTATGTATCTGTGTCTAAACTGCTCTGCTGTGTCAGTGCCTGCTGCTGTCTGCTGGCGCCGAGAGCTGTTTGGATTTGAGGAAGAGGTTTTTGTATTCACTGCAGTTGATTTCTGATCACTGTGTCTCTCGCACAGTAATACCGGGCGGTGTCTTCCGCTTTCAGGCTGTTCATCTGCAGATACACCAGGCTGTTGGAGTCGTCTCTGGAGATGGTGAATCGCCCTTTAACCGCATCACTGTAAAACGTACTGAGGCTATTAGCAGGGTTGTATATCCGTGAGACCCACTCCAGGCCCTTCCCGGGTGCCTGACGGACCCAGCTCATGAAGTAGCTGCTGAGGGTGAAACCGGAGGCTTTGCAGGAGAGGCGGAGAGATCCCCCGGGCTTTTGAATTCCACCTCCGGACTCCACCAGAAGAACCTGGGACCGGACATCTGGGGGGAAAAGAAGAAAAAACTACTTTAGAATCACATTACTACAAGACCTGAGCCAAAGATCACAGAAGCCATTGGGAAGATGCCCATTCACTTCACTGCGCTTTGGGTTGGGGAAGAACATCCAACCTTCCCCGAAGTCTCCCACTGAAGTTGGGGGTGGGGGAAGGGAGAATTACCTGGAAGGGCGGCTAGAGCAAAGAGAAGATTCAGCCACGATATCATGTTGCTGGTGTTGGAGGGGTTTCTGAGGGTAACTGCAAAGACACCAGGACCTTGGCCTGCTCCCTTTTCATAGTGTGCCGTCCAGGAGAACACAGTATTTATGCAGGACCCCGAGACACTGAATTTGCATCACGTCCTCTTTAAAAAAAACACACCAGAAACCACAACCTCATTAAACTCAGGCCTTCCGGAGTCGAGTTCAGAGGAAGAAAGATACTTGGTTGGAGAAGAGGAGCTAGTCTCTCTTATAGGATCACTTCTGCAGTGATCTCTACAAGAATGCTCGGGGTATCTCATAGACAAAATGCACCATTGATTGTTCACCTGCCGCTGAGTTCTGTCTCTTCTTAGTTTGTGAGGTCCTTGCCACTGTGTGTCCCAGTGCATTGAGCACTAGACTGGGCCATGGAAAACCGGGTATTCATTCCTTGGTCTGCTGGGTTGCCTTGGATAAGTCATTTCTCTCTGTAAAATTGGGATAGAGATCCTAACCTTCCTTTGTGAAGAGCTCTGAGATCTGCTGAAAATCGCTTTTATTAAATGCTAGGGGTTGGTGCTATTACTAATGACTGAAAATGTCCTTTTCTTCTTCTATGAGAAGAAGGAGGCAAGCATTTGAACCCAGGGGGGCTGGAACAATTTTTACAGTGGGGGTGCTCAGACACTGAACCAGACTGTAAACTCTGTATATAAAGGAATCACCTTCAAGCCAACGTCCCTAGGTCCAGCACCTATGTTTGAAATTATTCCTTGCAATTCTGGACTACAAGACAGAATTATTATTAGATTAGCACCTTAACATGAATGGGAGTCGGGTGTGGATCCCCGCCTAGCCTGCTTTGAATGTCGTAGCCCAGAAGTCCAAAGAACTGAATTCTGCTAAGTCATACAGTAACAATGGACAATTGGCACCTGACAGAATCTATCGACAGGTTCGGGTTATAACCCTGCAGGGGTTTGTAGGCCTGTGCAACTGTCACTGAGAGTACAGTACTTGCATGGCTTTGAGTGGGGCTAATGGTGTGAATCAAACAGTTCAGTCGCATAGAAGTGTTGTCTCACTCTTCTTCCTCTGAGTATTACCGTTCAGATTCTTTTCAACACCCACTATAAACAGGCAGCAATACAGAGAAAAATGTCAAGCTAACGTTTCTATGGAACTGCTGGATAAAATTAACGATACAGAGACCTTAACAGCTCCGCCTTGCCACTGTGTTTATGCAACAGGGTGGAGTTTTTAAAGGGTCTTAATGTAAACACTCCAATCCCCTGGGAGCTGGAAACCTCACAACGTTGGGTGCCTTTGAAAATCCCAGTCTCACACTCTAGTTGGTGGAGGGCCTGTTCTTTCTCAGGTAAGATACAGTGCGCTCAGACGCACAGCTCAGCAAGATTTAAGTGTGGGAAATCTGTTGCAAAGACTGTTATGTAAAATCCCACAGCACTGCAGGGTTGAGCTATTCCAAATTGCTGAAGGGAGATGGCAGGTTTGTGGATGATTTTCAAGGATGCAAATGATTTCAGGGAGACCCTAGTACAATTTCTTAGGCCTTGATTCATGAAAGCATGTAAGAATTTGCTTAAACCCATCTCTATTCAGGACACTACTTTAACTTTAAGCACAATTCTTAGTGTCCCTGATTGAACTTTGCACTTTATTCTCAGTAGTGTCATTGGCTGTACAAGACCTGAAAGAATATTTATCTCATATCACTAAAACAGATAGAAATCCCTACATGTTTACCTATGATATGTGCACCAACACGCCCTTAATACTTATCCCTGAAATAATTTGGTAGAGCAGTATTTAACTGTAATTCACTGCTGCCCTCTGCAGCGTGTTGGTAAAGTTGTTACCATTTCAGCTCGGTTTTTGTTCTGTGCTTAACAGCTTTCTGCTCACTGAGTGCCTAGCGCAGTGATACCGGGCGGTGTCCTCGGATTTCAAGGCGGTCAGGTGCAGATACAGCGGGTTGTTGGGGTTGTTCATGTCGGTTCTATCTGCCTGGGGTATTGGGAGGTGGAAGGGGGTGAGGAAACATGGGGAGCAGTGGAGTGAGGGGCACAGAGTGTGTTGGGGGGAAACGGAGTGTTGTGGGTTGGCCTCTTCTAACAGTGCGGTTAGTCTGTGTGCATCTGTGTGTGTGTGTGTGTGTGTGAGTGTGTGTGTGTGTGAGAGTGTGTGTGAGAGAGAGACACACACACAGGATGGAAGCTAAAGACAGGAGTCGTCCCGCTCACTGCTCTCTCCGCTGCGAACTGTAGAACTCCATCCCCCAGCGGAGCGTTTGTCCTTAGACAGCGAGGGCAGGTTTCTGTCTGAGTTCAGCCCGGCTTCCCCTCACTGTGTGTTTTGCACAGTGATACCGGGCGGTGTCCTCGGGCTTCAGGCCGGTCATTTGCAGATACAGCAGGTTGTTGGGTTTGTCTCTGGAGATGGTGAATCGGCCTTGGACCTAGCTGGCGTAACGTACGGTACTGCCGGCCCACTAGCTTATATTTGTGACCCACTCCAGGCCCCTGTCCTTTTGAGCGCTGGGACGTGGGCTGGCGCTAGCTCGCCCACTGCGAAAATCCCCTCCCCCAGCCTAGGGAGGAGCTACTGAACCGAGAACCCACCAAGTTCAGGGGACAGCAAAGGCAATAACGGGAACAGGCATGGGGGTCAAAGGGTCAAAACTAGGGAACCAGAAGGGGACACCGAGCAGAGAACCCTGGACAGCACCCAGTGCTCCTCGAAGGCAGCGGGAGAGCCGGCGGACGATGCCCAGAGGATCTCTGCCCAGATACGTGAGCAGATAAAAGAATGAAAGACAGCCCCACAGTTGCAGGGCCCGCCCCGCCAACCTCATCTCCCAGGTGTTACGAATGGCCACCTTGGCCCTGGCCAGGAGGAGGTTAACCAGGTGGTCCTGCAAGTTCGTGGGGCCTTGGATCAGGTGTGTCTAAATAAACAAGTGTGGGGAAAAGTGCAGCCAGACCCGCAATAAGAGGTTCTGGAGGAGCCGGAAGAGGGGTGTGCAAGAAGCGGTGTGCAAAATTCAAGGACAGGCTACACCATGATCCTTGATGACAAAATCTCCTCTCTTCCCTTTTCTTATTTCAGTGGTCATGGTTTGAAAAGCCTGTGATGCCACTCTCGAGGTAGATTATATTTCTGCATTGTTGGTCAATGCATAAAGCGATCTCTGCTCTGTCAGCATAGTGGGTGTTTCATGATCAATGTGTATTTGGAAAGGACAAAGCAGTGGAGACTTTATAATCTATGCTCCTCTCTGTCAAAACAGTTCATTAATGCTGAGACTGCTGGCAATGAGCCGAATGGAGAAGGGCATAGGAGGTTTTTGTGCTAACCGCAGTAGGTTTCTGCTCTCTGACAAGGCAGTGCCTTCCCTTACCCGGAATACCTCTGCGGTCTTCTCTGTCTGTCCATACATTGTGCCTCTGTCTCTTGGTGAAGGTCTGGAAAGTGAGTGGTTGATTTTGGGCACAGCCATAACCATAATCGTTGCTATTTCAATTAATCTTTGGTCCCCATAATTATGAAGAACGGGGAAGTGTTTGTAACTCGCCATAGAAGTTTGGGGTAACTTCTCCTTCTCCTTTTTTAAGCATTGCCTGAGTGACTTAGGAACACAAGTCCCACTGACCTTCAATTTCACTTGTGCTCCTGAGTCACTTAGGTGATTTTTATGAACATCACACTTAACTGGGGCCTCGTTGTTCCAGGCACTGTAGGATTCTATAACAAAAAAGACAGTCCCTGCCCATAAAAGTGTCCAGTCTGCGTTTATGACCAGAGGCATCAGGTGGGGCCAACAAACAGATCGGGCAGTGCAAGGGAACAAGGAGACCATCAGAGCGACTGTGATTAGCAGAGCTCACAGCACAGCGCCTGCCAAACCATTGTGTTCTAGGAGTGCTGATGGCACAGGTGACGGGATGCGGGGACTAAAGGAGGATAATACAGGGGGCTTGCTTAGGGAGCTGTTTCTGTGCCGCAGGGTATTTGTAAGGGGCTGGAGCACTGTGGACACGCCTAGTCTCACACAGTAATACACAGCGGTGTCTTCCTCTTTCAGGCTGTACATCTGCAGATAGAGGCTGGAGCTGTCCATGGAAGCGGTGAATCGCCCCTGGATGGCAGGCGAGTAGAAGATGCTGGCCTGGGAATAGTAGTAAACCAGCCACTCCAGTCCCTTCCCCGGAGCCTGTCTTATCCAAGTCATGATAGATGTGCTGTGATCAGCCCCCGTCACAGCACATTTCAGAATAGTGGACTCGCCTGGCTTCCTCACTTCCGGACCTGACTGGGTCAGGACAACCTCGGAGAGGACACCTGACAAAGTAAAAGAGAAATTTGAAAATATAGTTTTAACAATACTCCTCTGTCCATGCACTAGCAAGAGCTGCCCATCCTTCCGTCCATCCACCCATTCTACCTCCTCTCTGCACTCTGGCTATCTATTCTTTCTGCAATATCCATCACACCATCCTTCCCTCTGTATGTCTGCTGCTTGGATGTCTGTCTCTCCCTCTCTCTCTAATCTGTCCCTTCACCCCTGTAGTTTCTGACCAGAGTTATAATGGTATATTCACAATTATTAATAAATCATTAACTAACATGAAAGCCCGCTCAGGAAAATGAAGCTACAGACAGGTAAGTGCACAGCCATAGGATTGGTTAGAAGGTGAATTCAGCAGGTCGCTGGCAAATTGAATGAACAAGCTTCTCTGGACCATTGCGTTTTTAAATAGCAAATAAGATTGGGGAGTTTTGCATATCTTTGAGAGAATTGATATATGTAGATGGGGGAAATGCCCATTTTTTTGAAAGGAGAACACAACATCCTCCTTCGTAAACAATGTTGGGAAAGAAAGAAAGAGATAAAGAGCGAGAGAAAGAAGAGGAAAAGGGGGGGGGGTGAAGAAAGAAATTCATTAGTTGCTTCCTTCCATTCTGAGGACAGGTTTATTTCTACTTGTAACTTAACTTTTATTCGTAACCTATTTTTAATAGGCAAATTTACTCATTGGTCAGAAAGACGTTTTCAATTCACTTTCAGTTGACTTTGGGAGATGCAGGGCTTAGTTCCCAAGTGCTGGTAACTTGCCATGGAATCTGCAAGAAGTGACCAGGTAGCCAAGCAGAAAGAACGTGGTGCTGACAGCTACTGCTACTCCAGCATGGCAGTGGGGAGCACAGGCCACTGGCTGCACGAAGGTGGGAGATCACCCTGCAGCCTCCCCACCCCACACCCATGCGGCAGCTCCCCGCCCCGGGGGGGTGGGGAGCTGCCACGGGGGGGCGCCTCAGGGCGGATGAGGGGAGCTGCTGCGGGGGCGGGGGGCGCCTCAGGGTGGAGGGGGGGTTGGGAGCTGCCACAGGACTCAGGGAGCGGGAGGTGGAAGTTTCGCCTAGGGCACGAAACATCCTTGCACCCGCCCTGGGTGTAGGGGGTGGGGCATCAAGATGGGGGGTTGAGTGCAGGGAGCTCACTGGGACCTGGCCTGGGTGCAGGGGTCGGAGTCCGGAAGCAGGGGGGCTGGGTGCAGGGGGGCTGGTGCAGGGGTTGAGGTTCAGTAGGGTGGAGTTTGAGTATGTAAAGCTAGGGGGTTTGTGGATGTCCCGAGTGAGGCTTGGCAGGGGTGTCTGTGTATGGGAAGTCCAGAGGCACAGGGGTTGGGTGGATGAGGGAGCAGCTCCCTATACAGTGACCCCTCCCCCCAATCTGAGGAGCGCTGTGGGCAGGAAGTCGGGGAGGCAGCTGATCTTCCTGCAATGGGGGAGGTTTCTAGGGGTGAGACTGACACAGCCCCAGTCACTCCGTGCAGGGGAAGAGGAAGTCCCGTCCTCTATGGCCTCCAGCCTAGACGGGCCTAGCAGCCAGTTAGGAGCCACTGGCTGGGGTGTCCCCAGCCCCGTGGTGATTTATGTCTCCGCCAGCTGCCTGAGATGATGTACCCGCACTGCTAGGGATTGGTACATGACTCCTCTTGCAGATTCCCTTTGCTTCCCTGTCAGAAAGTCATTTTTCTGCAGGGAAGCAAAGAAATCTGCGGGGGACATGAATTCCCCCAGGATTAATGTGGGGAGTGCAGGTATATGGAGTGAGGGTGGTATAGGGCATAGGGGTGCAGGTTCTGTGCCACTCACCCTGGAAGGCTAGTTCTCCGCAAGGTTAGTTTTAATGCTGGCTCTGATAGGTTCCCCCTCACTGGGTGTATTTGGCACAGTAATACACGGAGGAGTCTCCGGGTTACAGGTGGGTCAGTTGCAGGAACACTTGGCTTTTGGAGGTGTCTCTGGTGATGGGGAGGTGATTTTTGAGCGCATTGCTGTAAGCAGTGCCTCTATTGGACCAGATTTCTCCTACTCATTCCAGCCCTTTCCCCGCTGGCTGGCAAACCCACTACACCATGTAGTTAGTGATGGAGAATCCGGACACGGTGCAGGTCAGTTCTGGGGTCTCTCCAGGTATTTGGGGGTGTGATAAATGAAGGGGGGGGGAGCTCCCTTTTTTGGACACCCAGACAGCCATCTAGCCGTAAAATCCCTCTTGGTCTGTTCTCTGCTTGTTTTACCTGTAAAAGGTTAACAAGCCCACAGGTAAAAGAAAAGGAAGTGGGCACCTGACCAAAAGAGCCAATGGGAAGGTAGAACTTTTTAAAAAATGGGAAAGAAACTTTCCCTTTGTAGGTTGTTCTCTGGAGAAGGAGACAGGGAGCAGCAATGCTATAAGCAGGAATGCTGTGTAAGGCTTGACCCAGGTATGAAAATTCATCTTTCAGACCTAGAAAGAATCATTGGGACAGGGAATGTTTAAATAGATGTGATCAGGTTTATTTCTTTAGTTTGGCTTGTGGATCTCCTCTGTGCTAAGCCCCAGGCAGGACCGCTCTAGGCACCAGCAAAACAAGCACGTGCTTGGGATGGCACATTTCCAGAAAGCGCTCCGAAGCAGCAGCCCAGCTCCTAGTAAGACTGAACTACGGAGCGTGCCCAGGAAAGCCCAGGGCTGTCTCAGGAGATAACTGTCCCCTGTTGAGGGCTCTCGCTCAGCCTCCGACCGCGGCTGCACAACCCCGCAGCCTTCCTTCAAGAGACCCAGGCGTGACACCAGGGCAGCAAAGCACGCGGGGATTTAAGCCTCTGGAAATGTCCCTCTCTAGTCTGTATTTCCCCTCCGCACATATCCCAGGCCACGAGTTACTCAGGCGCTCTAGTGGCCCATGGGGCGTTTCAGCTCCTCTGTCTCAATAAGAAATTCAGGCAGATACACCCGGCTCCAGCAGATTCAGATGGAGTCGTTGCCCAATGCTGCATCAGTACCGCACCCAGTCAAACAAACAAAACAAACAACGATAACAACAACAAATTGCAAAGGGGGGCGGGCGGCAGCCAACATTTTTTTTGCTTAGGGCGGCAAAAAAACTAGAGCCGGCCCTGCCCCCAGGTGCTTTTGTTTGCTTGTAACTTTTAAGCTGGACCCCAAGAAAGCTGTTCTTGGTACTTAATTTTTGGAATTGCTCTTTTAAAATCTAGCAAAAGCCTAAGTTCCAGATGTATTTTCTTCCTTTTTGTTTTTAATAAAATGTACCTCTTTTAAGAACAGGATTGGATTTTTGGTGTCCTAAGAGGTTTGTGCATATGTTGTTTAACTAACTGGTGGCGACAGCTGCTGCTCTCTGCGACTCACACCTGGTCAGGGAGGCTGGTTCTCCACAAGGTTAGTGTTAGGGCTCCTCGAATACATTTCCACTCACTGTGTGTCTCTGGCACAGTAATACATGGAGGTGTCTCCCAGTTGCAGGCAGGTTAGTTGCAGGTACATTTGGCCCCTGGACGTGTTTCTGGTGATGATGAGAAGATGTTTGAGAGCTCTGGCCCATTCCAGCCCCTTCTCCACAGGTTGGCGGGCCCAGTGCATATTGTAGCTAGTGAGAGAGAGTCCAAACACAGTGCAGGTCAGTGTGAGGGTCTCTCCGGGTTTCCTGACTCCCACACCGTACTCCACCAGGCTGACCTGGGAATAGAGATCTGCAAGAGAGAGGGAAATATTGCAGTGATTCCCGGAGGCGCAGTTATTAGGGAACATGCGGTACCGGATGCCCAGCAGCAACGCAGATCCCACTCGTACACGCCGGGAGCAGCAGGAGGGAGGCGATGGCCAGGCTGGGGGTCATGTCTGCGGCTGGTGGCTCGTTCCCCAGGCGGGATGGGAAGCTGAAGCCCAGCGCTGGCTCTGAGCGGGGTGAGCGGCCTGCTCACATAAAAACAGACTCCAATGTGAAACTGCAGAACTGGAATTAATTTGCAAACTGGACACCATCAAATTAGGCCTGAATAAAGACTGGGAGTGGATGGGTCATTACAAAACCTAATTTGACCATACTAATTTCCCCCTACTGTTACTCACACCTTCTTGTCAACTGTTTGAAATGGGCCATCCTCATTACCACTACAAAGGTGATTTTTCCGCCCTTGGTATTCTACTGTTAATTGTATTGTCTCATTAAACTGACCTCCCACTTGGTATGGCAACTCCCAGCTTTTCATGTACTATGTATATATACCTGCTACTGTATTTTCCATTCCATGCATCTGAAGAAGAGGGTTCTAGCCCATGAAAGCTTATGCCCAAATCAATGTGTTAGTCTCTAAGGTGTCACAAGGACTCCTCGTTGTTTTTATAAGAGGCACTAATTTCTTGCCTGCTTTCTAGAGTTCAGTGACATTTTAAAAAAGGAGGTCTTTGTCAGGGAGCCTCATGCCTCAGTACCCATTCCCATGTTATAAACAGGGGACCTGTTGGGGTTTTTCAGATTCCCAGTCTTGGGTGTTGATTTGCTACCGACAATCGATATTTGATAATTGCTTATCGATAACTAAAAAGGATTCCCACTTATTCCTTTTTGCTTATTGCTGATTGAATGTTGTTGGGTACTGAATAGATCTGTACATGTGTAGAGAGATTATCCTCTTAAATCAGGCTTGCCATTTCTATTGGGTGGGTGCCTGGCCCTCATCTCATTGTATCGCTAGATCCCTTGTGTTACTAATGTTTTAATCTGTTTGAATCAATGGGTCCAAACACCAGCTTCAATCAATCCCGGTCGCAGCCCTGGGATCAGGGCCGGCTCCAGGCACCAGCTTAACAAGCAGGTGCTTGGGGCGGCCAAGGGAGAGGGGCGGCACCTGCGGCAATTCGGGGGCGGCAGGTCCCTCACTCCCTCTAGGAGCGAAGGACCTGCTGCCGAACTGCCACCGCTGATCGCGGCTTTTTTTTTTCCCCAATTGCCGCCACCGATCGCTATTGCGATCGCGGCTTTTTTTTTTTTTTTTTTTGCTTGGGGCAGCAGAAATGCTGGAGCCGGCCCTGCCTGGGATCCATGGAGCTTCCAGAATTCACATCAATGAGGCTCTGAGCACAGCTCAGTTGCCCTTCTTTTGGCCTTACCCAAAGCTCAGGAAAGTTAGAGGAAGTTTTCAGAGTCAATTGCCATGGGCATTGCATCGGCCCCTTAATCCATTTCTCTCCCTGAAAGTGGCAGACACCGTCCTGTGGCACCGGCCAAGTGTCGGTCACCAGGAGAGTGATGGGTGTGAATGGGAATAGATAGATAGATAGATAGATAGATCTTTTATAATATTAGTTTTGAAAAAAAACAACCATTAGTTTGGATATACGAATATCATTCAGGTCACACATTTCTGAGAGACAAAGTCTGAATTTAGGCCTTTCCTGGGGCAAGTCTGATCTATGGAATTTCTCCAGCAACATCATCTGGTAAAATATCCATTGCTAGTACCAAGGAGCTGCCCATTTGTGCCCTGGATAGACTGAGCCCATCGACCTCGGGCACCTGCTGACAGCCCCTTTCAACCTCCAACCTCCCTGGGTGAAACATGCGTGCAACTCCCTGTCCAGGTAGATTAATTGAATTCTACCAAGACAGGGAGCTGGATGGATGAGAGATCCAGTATGTGCCATGACCCGGGGTTCTCACACGGGCTGGATGAGCGTTATTTGATGAGGCCCATAGACGTGAGACAATGTTCANACCCCTATTTGAATATCCCCCACTTATAGGAGACACAAACCCTTTCCTTGAATGCTTGGAGTTATTTGGCCAGTGGCTGTAAGGGAGGGAGTCGGACTAGGGTGACCAGATGACAGAAGTGAAAAATCGGGACGCGGTGGAGGGCGGGGGGGGGGGGGGGGGGGGGGGGGGCGGAGCAAAAAACAACCACAAGCCCCTCCCCCGTGCGCGCCTGGACCCCCCCCCAGCACCAGAGGGTGCACTCAGGCCACGTCCCCCAGCCCCCTCCCTCCACCCGCTCTCAGCAAACTGCCTCCCCTCCCGCTCCGCTTGGAACGTACCAACGCTGCAGATGGGGCTGGGGAGCCGATGACCAAACACACGCCTCCCCTCACACCCCGCACTGGGGCTGGACCGGCACGCGTGGGAGAACCCGCCCGACAGGACGCCGGGCTACTGGCCCTTTAAAGGGACGGAGAAACGCCCGGTTCATGGCCGGATCGCGGTGCCCACAAGTGCGGCCCCATGGCCCTGCCCGAGGGCCGGCCCCGAGAGCACTGCCTCCACCCCAGCCTCCCCATGGGTCTCCCGTCCCTGCAGCATCATCACCCCACCCCGCATGGGCTACCCAGAGCGGCATCGGACCCCCCCGTCCTCCCTCCCAGAGCCTGCCTGGCACAGCCCCCCCCCCCAGTGCTAGCCTCAGGATCCAGCAGGCAGGTCCCGTCCGGGGACTCCAGCGCCCCGCACCCACTTACGGCTGCACTCTGGGTCGGTGCAGCGCTTGCACTCGGCGAAGCACCGGTCCAGGTGCTTGGCGGCCAAGCAGAGGGGCCACTGTGTGGGCAGGAGCAGGGCAACTAGGGCGAGGAGCAGGAGGGAGAAGCGGGGCCGTGCTGCAGCCATGTTCACAGGGCTGGCAGCGGGGGGAGGAGGGAGCGTCCCTCTGGCTCCTGTCCACATAGCTCCGGCACGGGTCAGGTTGAGGGGCGGGGGGGGCTCATTGCTGGTGCCTACAAGCCCCGCCCCTGCCTCTGTGCGTGCCTGGGGAGTGGGGCTGCAGCACTCTGCAGGCGTCTGCCGGCCAGCCCAGCAGAAACTCAACTGCACTGCCCCAGGGCCCGGAAGAAGAGGTGAGCAGTGCCGGCTTGCCGTGGTCCCCCCGATATCAGGACAAAGTGCATCCCGACCGATGTAAGGTCGGGACGCGGGACAAGTCCCCTAAAATCGGGACTGTCCCGATAAAATCGGGACGTCTGGTCACCCTAAGTCGGACTGGTGCGAACTCTGTGTCTGGGCAGCGCCCAGCGAGTGCGGGGCCATGTGACCATACAGGTTCACCAAGAGCTCCCTTGAATCCCCTCCCATCCCTCCAGGTGTAAGGGCTGAGCTACCATCTGTTGAAATGAATGGAAAGACCCACCTCTGGCGTTAGCGGACTGTGGGTCAGGCCCTTAGAGAGAAGTGAAAAGGGAAGAATCGGGGGGGAAAATCTGTTTTTCTGTTGAGTCTAGAGGTGTTTGGAGCCTGATGTACCCTTTGAAGTGTGTGTTAGATCGACACTGGCATCTTATTGTTTTTCACAGGGATTTGAGAGCAATTCTACCCATCCCCCAACAAACAACAAAAGCATTTGGACAGTCATCACTTTTAGGCAGCTTTGGAAGCCCAAGATCTGATTCTCACACTGAACAATTGGTTCCCCAAATATTTCTCTTGTGCAGTCTGCAGTTTTACGTCAGTGTCTGATGAGTGCCAGTGTAAGCATGTGATAGTTAAGTTGTTGCAGTTTTTATGGACACTTGATCGTATATGAATACAGAGATCTCAAACCTGACGAGAGAGGTTTTTTTGCTCTGGTTGTAGATCCCGTTCCTGTGCCCAGTGCTGGATGGTTTGTGGAAGTGCTGCCCCCACGCAGCATATGGCAGAAAGAAGATTCTGCAGTTTGAGTTTTTGTATTAGCAGTATCTGGATTCCTTGCACTGTGTCTCTCGCACAGTAATACCGGGCAGTGTCCTCGGGCTTCAGGCCGGTCATTTGCAGGTACAGCTCACTCTTGGAATCATCCCTGGAGATGGTGAATCTCCCTTTTACCGAGTCACTGTAGTTTATGCTAGAACCGTGAATCCGGGCGAGCCACTCCAGTCCCTTCCCGGGAGCCTGACGGACCCAGCTCATGTAGTAGCTGCTGAAGGTGAACCCAGAGGCTTTGCAGGAGAGGCGGAGAGAGTCTCCGGGCTTTTTCACATCCCCTCCGGACTCCACCAGCTGCACCTGGGACCGGACACCTGGGGATAAAGATGAATTACGGGGAACATGAGTATGTAGGGAAACAGAATAACGATCCCCTGACTATCCAACACACGGCAAGGGAGAAAATACCTTCAAACACTGCTGCAATGAGAACGAGATACAAACAAAGTCTCATTGTCCCTGTGTTTGGAGAGGAGAGTTTTCAGGGGGGTTGTCTGGTGACTGCCCAGAGACAGAGGCTGCAGACTGTCTGTCCGGGTGCAGCCATGGAAGTGAGAGAGACAGCTTTAAACAGGAAACTCTCACCGCTATTTGCATATCTCCCTTCTTATAAGAGACTCCAATTATTTCCTGGAGTGAACTCATTTTCTTTGAGTGTGGCTGAGAGAAGGGCCAGAATCTATCTCCGGGGAACCCCCCTCTCCCTGTCGGTGTATCTGTATCTGAAGAGATGGGATTTTTGCCCACAAAAGCTTATGCCCCAATAAATCTGTTAGTCTTTAAGGTGCCACCGGACTCCTGGTTGTTTTTGTGGATACAGACTAACACGGCTACTCCCCGATACAGAAGGATGAGGCTCTATCTTATTCAGTGAGAGTCGCGTTCTGTGTCTTTCCTGCCCCCATCTCTCTCCAATCCACGTCTGCTTCTCCCAGTGCCTCAGTCTCTCTCTGAGCAGTTCCAAGGACCCCGATCTTAGAACCCTTAGTCACGTGACTGTCCCCACTGACCTGAGTGCCCGCGCTGGGCTGAGAGGCCCCTGGGCAATTGCCCCCTTTGCCCCTGCCTGTCAGGGGGCCTGGCAGAGACCACTCAGCTCCTAGCCCAGGGCTGGTAGTTTCAAAGGGGCCTCGTGGCTAAAGGAACCCACCTCACATCTGCAATCACAGTCCAGAATTTCTGCTGCTGTCCGAGGGGGAGGTAAAGATCCAGCTATTTAACATAGTAACCTGGGACCAGCTGCTCTTAATTACAGGAAGCTCCCAAAGGTTGGCGCTGAGGGCAGTGGGCTAGTAAGGGTACTGGGAGGAAGTCTGTTAAGGGTTATTGGGATCGTGCAGAGAGAAGCTACAGCCCCATAAGGGAGGTGTCAGGGTTCATTAGGGTCAGAGAGCGCAGGGCTGGAGGCCTTGTCTGGTGGCTGCTCACCTGGGGACCCTCATTCTCCTTTTGACAGATCTGCTCTCGGGCTGATGCGCCCCAGTCATGACATGCAGGAACACAACGCTGTACACGCAGTGAACATATGGAATCCGCGCTTTCAAAACAATATCAGAAACACGGAAGGGGATGTCTGGAGGGGTGGGGGAGCAGGAAGACGAGGACTCTCGACTTTTTTTTTTCTGTGAACCGGACACCAACAAACACCTTTCCAATACCGGTTCTTGCCTGTCACTGTAAGTGTGGAGAGGTGAGAGCGCAGAAAGCCTGGCAGAGCGGGGCAGGTTCCTTTACGTGCTATCAAACCGGACAGCAATTACAGACATTTCCCTGACTGCGAAGAGGAGAGTCATGTCTGCTTCAGGGGTGTCAGGGCTGGGCCTGTAGACCGAGCATACGCCATCTAGCAAGTTGCCGAGGCAACAGCCAAGGCCCAGAGTCTGTTAAACCCTCAAGGAGTTCAAAGCTTTTCCCATCTTTTTTCTCCAGTAACGAGTCTCGCTCCTACTCTTGGCTCCTCAGACCAAGACGTGAGATCATGAGAACTGAAGAACGGCCAGACTGGGTCCGACCAATGGTCCGTCTAGTCCAGTGACAAGGGAATCATCAAATCATCCCATGGGAAGGAGCTTTGTCTGGTATAAGGAGGGGGATAGCAAATAACGGTGAGCGTTTCCTGTTTAAATCTCTCTCTGCAGGGCTGCACCCGGAGAGAATCCGCAGCCCCCTGTGTCTGTGCAGTCACCAGCCAATCCACCAGAGACCTTTCCCCTCCCACACCAGGGAAATGAGTCTTTGGCTCCATTTAGCTTTCGTTGCAGCCGCTTTGGAAGGTATTTTCTCCCCTGTGTGGATAAGCGAGTCAGCGGAATGGTGTGTTGTTGGCAATTCACACTGACATGATTTTAACACGCGTTTATTCCCAGGTGTTCTGTCACAAGTCCAGCTGCTGGAGTCCGGAGGGAATGTGAAAAAGCCCCGAGACTCCCTCAGACTGACCTGTACCACCTCAGGGTTCAACATAGACAGCCACTGAATTAATTGGATCTGTCAGGGTGGGACCCGGGCAGGGGCTGCGGTGGGTATCAGCAATTAGTGGAACAACCACCTACTACGGACATTCAGTGAAAGGGCGATTCGCCCCCTGCCCCCACCGATACAAACACTCCAGCTCACCCTTCCCTGCACGCTGCGCTGGGACACGTGTCTGTGTGTGTTTGTGAGTCTGTGTGGAGGTGGGAGATGGAAGAGAAAGAACAGTTAGACCAGTGGTTTGCTGTGGCCAGTGCCTGTCATGCTGACTAATATTATCTTTGTTCCCTGTGATCTCCCATCTGTTGTCTCCTGTTTTTTACCTAGATAATAAAGTCTTTGGGGGCAGGGATCCAATATTAACTAGAATATTAAATGCTCTGGAACCTTTTACACTCTGAGCCTAGAGGCTTTAATTCTTTCCAGAATAAAAGACACGGCTCTGAAGGGGACGATGATCTAGTTCTAAATGTATAGATGGCGCCTGTTCGTATGAAAGACTCGGATTTTCAAAGGAACCTAAGGGAGTTAGACACCCAAATCCCATTGGACGAATAGCTCCCATGTGTTTACTAGAGTGTTTAACTGTTTGAATAAAAGGTTCAGATTGTCAGCTGGCATACATAGGGGTAGCTGCTGTATTGAATCCAGTGGATCTGTGACCATTGATTCCAGTTGTGGATCTGCTCTCACCATGTAGGTCCTTCTTAAGGCCACAACAACCGAAGCCGTGTGAAATCAGAGGCGAGAGTTTCATTGGTTCCAAAGGGCTGTAGATCATTCCCATCACCCATTTCGGTTCTCTGAGGTGACAGCCCCTGTCCCGTGATAATAATGGCCAGGGGAGTGAACGTTCCCCTTCTACCAGGAGCAGGGAAGTTTGTGTTAAAGGGCCCTGAGTGTCTGCACAGAACTCGCTTCCTCTTTTTGTGCCAGGCCTTGCTCTGCTCTGTGTCACTGTGTGTCTGGCGCAGTAATACGTGGCGGTGTCTGCAGCTGTCAGCGAGCGGAGCTGCAGGGAGAACTGGTTCTTGGAAGGGTTCACCGAGATGGTGATGCGACCCTGGAGGGAAGTGGCGTAGTTTGTGCTTCCCCCTTGAGCTATATGCCCCATCCATTCCAGCCCTTTCCCGGGACTCTGCCGGATCCAGTGCCACCAGCAACAACTACTGCCCAGAGTGTCTGAGGAGGCGCCTGAGATGGAGCAGGTGAGGCTGAGAGTCTCTGAGGGTTTTACAGTCCCAGGCCCTGACTCCACCAGCTGCACTTGTGACAGGACCCCTGTGGAAAAGACAGAGCCGTGTGAATTCATCCCACAACCCATTCATCCCCTGGTGCTGTGCAGATCGGTCCCACCCAATACTCACACGATGGGGCGGCCAGCAGGAGAAGGGATACAAATAATGGCTTCATGATTACACTGTCAGAGAATAGAGCCTCTCCGAGACACCAGAGAATCTGAGCTTTCTACCTCCAGGAGCATGTGTTTATACAGGACACGCGTGGGCCGGGATTTGCATGCAGCTATCCCTCAGGGGATATAAGGGAGGAGAGGGGTTGAAAGGGAAATGAGAATGCTCCGTGCCTTACACAAAGGAAACGCATGAGTCAGATCTACAGCTACTGAGTTTGAATCATAGGATTGTCCAACAGAAATTGGAATGACCCAGGCGGCTCAGGGCACGTGCAGGTCTCGGTCTGGGCATCATCTCGGGTATTGTCAAAGGCTGCAGGGAAAAGTGGTTCTTGGATGTGTCTGCAGAGATGATGGTTCGGCCTTTCCAAGCGTGGGAATAAACTGAATCTCTCCCCATACATCATGTGGTCTATCCATTGCAGTCTTTTTGCAGCAGGCTGCCAGACCCAATTCCAAGAGTGATAACTCTGAGTGCTGGGAAGGTTTGAGACATCACAGGTCAGCGTGAGCTTCTCTCCTCCTTTCTCCATTCTCTGGGTGTACTTGGCCCTGCCTCCGCCTGGGGACGATGGACCAGGTGACCTCTGGTGATCCACTCCAGTCCTACATTTCTAGGATTCTGTGATTCCTGGCACGGACTAGACCAACTGGATTTCAGAGAGGACACCTTTCGGGGAGTAAAGAAGGAGCAAATATATGAGCGAAAGGCAGTTATAGAGAGAAACGATTCTCTCACTATTTTCCCAATACACATATGAAGGACTAGCTAATAGAAGATTGACGTCTGTAGGGATTTTATATTCATGCACAGTTACTGTGGAAGACTTGGGCTCCAGGTTCTGGACGACATATTCCTGGATGAACATTGGAGTATCTAGGATCAGAGCCTTGTGTTGAAACAGGGACTCACTGGGGGCAGAGGTGTACATGGGGTTTTCACCCAATGGTGAAGGGAAATGAAAGGGTTCGAGAGGGAGGTTTCCAGTTTAAAGAGGATGCTTCCTCTGGGGTATGCCCTCATAGACGGAGAAAATACATTTCAGAGTCGTGGGACTTCAAGCACAAAGTCTAGTTAGGTGTGTACGGAGTAGCACTCAGTGGGAGTTAGGTATGTAGCCCAGGCTTTCTTTCGTAACTGCTACTAGATGCATATCTGCATTTTAGGCACCTAAACACCATTGAAAACCTGGCCCATGATGCTGAAGACTATTTATAAAGGCCAGAATCTTCACCGAAAGTGTTTGTCTCAAACTAGTTTTTCTCCTCTTTCAAGGGAATACTTTCCACAGACTTTTGCACAATTTACCTGTGTAACTCATTGCCGCAGGAGATCACGAGGGCCAAGGTTTTATCCCCATGAATGATCATTTTATTGTTAGGTTATGTTCATCTACACATTTATGAATACTATAGAAAACGGGTTATTTCCCCAGTCATTCACCTTTGGTGTAAATCAGTGGTAACTCCTCTGGAGTCAAGGTGCATGAATTTCCATTCACTTTCTTTCTTTCTTTCTTTCTTTCTTTCTTTCTTTCTTTCTTTCTTATCATAACGCGTGTAATGAAAATCAGATGCGCACAGAGGAGTTTATAAATTGTACAGGGTATCCTAGATATTTGTAATAAATATGTTTACCATGGATTTTTCACTTTCTGTGTTACAGGTATTTGACATCTATGTTATCAGGTGGAAGGAATACACGTTGTTTGCTTGCTATTGTGTTTTGAAAGCAGTTATATTCCTTATCCCCCCATTGTTCTCCCATTAACATGCCCCTCTCTCTAGAGGAACTCAGATGGAATGGAGGCGCTAACTGATTTCAGTTACAATCTCCCCTTTCCATTACAACTTGCGGATGACAAGACCTGGGTAAAGGTGATGCAGAGCCACGCTGAGAGTCTCCCCGCTGTACTCAGCACCTCACTGCACTATTCAAAAAACGCTTCCCCCTGTCATACGGCTGCCTGCTTGTGTGTCCCTGAGCGTTGCCTCTGGCGCAGTGATGGGTGGCGGTGTCTGCAGCTGTCAGCAAGACTTGGTTCTTGGAAGTGTCCTGTGAGATGGTCACTCGACACTGCACAGAGCTGGGGTACTCAGTGTTTCACCTGGGGGAGCTATAGAATGCGGGTCCCATCCATTCCAGCCCTTTCCGCGTGGGCTGCTGGACCCAGTTCCAGGCGACGCTGGTGCTAGAAACGAGTCTCCGGAGATGGTTCAAGTGAGTGTCAGGGACTCCCCGGGTTTCACCACTCCCTGGCCCGGTTCCCACAGCTGCACTTGGGAGAGGACACCTGGGAAGGAAACACAGATATGAATCCGTGAGCCAGGCTCCTAACCCTGGGGAGTGGGGAACATGTGAAAATTAAACACCACGAGACCGCGTCTAAGCTAGCGAGACACCCAAATGCCACTGAATTACATCAGGATCCGGGCACTTCATTCCTTAGGCTTCCTTGAATGGCTGATCTTCTGGAGTCACTGCAGCAATTAACCCTCAGGACCACCAATAAACACGTACCTGAAGGGGCCTCCAGCATGAACAGGAAAATCAGTAGCAGGTTCATCTTAAATGAAGGTGCAAACTGTCCCCAGCAGCGAGGCCCGGGCAGTTCTGTGTCTAGGGAGGGACCGAGGCTCCTCCAATCAGGGGGCTGGATTTAAACAGGAATCCTCCAGTGAAGGGATTTGCAGGCGAGTTTCACAACGTGAGCAGAAGAGCTGGTAGGCTGTGAGCTCTGTCTACACATGGGCATCTCTCCCTGGGACATGTGTCCCCCTCAGGCAGTGAGTTCTGCTCAGCAAGGGTGTTTGGTCATTTAGCACTCTTAACGGTCCTTGAAACTGTCAGCCAAATACAAGTGCAGGACAGCGCCTTCTTAGGAAGGAAGGAATATTTGAAGAAGAGAAATTATAACTCTTCTCTAGTGGTTTTGGCTGGGAAAAGAGCACAAGGGACTTAGGAACCGAGATGTCATCATAATCCTGGAGGATTGGGTGTTTAACTCCCTTAAATCCTCTCTGCCCTCCTGTCCCATGTTCGGTAGAGATTTATTATATTGCTAGTATGGCTGTCAAGCAATAAGAGAAAAAAATAATCGTGATTAAAAAAATAATAATCATAATTAATTGCGTGATTAATTGCACTGTTAAACAACAATAAAATACTATTTATTTTAAATATTTTTGGATGTTTATATATATTATTTTCAATTACAACACAGAATACAAAATGTAAGATTAAGCTAGATAAGTTTATGGAGGGAATGGTTTAATGGGATAACATGATTTTAGTCAAAGGAACAGCGTGCCATCGCTGGTAAATAGTATAATGGCTAATGAGGGTCTGGCTGGAGACTCTTGCCTACATGCTCGGGGTTCTACTGATCGCCATATTTGGGGTCGGGAAGGAATTTTCCTCCAGGGTAGATTGGCAGAGGCCCTGGAGGTTTTTCGCCTTCCTCTGCAGCATGCGGCAGGGGTCGCTAGCTGGAGGATTCTCTGCTATTTGAAGTCTCTAAACCACAGGATTTGGGGACTTCAACAGCAGAGTCACGGGAAAGGGTAGGGACGGCTTTGTGGCCCGCATCATGCGGGAGGTCAGACTAGATGATCATAATGGTCCCTTCTGACCTTAAAGTCTATGAGTCTATGAGTCTATGAGTCTACGTTATATTTCTCTTTAATTACAAATATTTGCACTTTAAAAACCTAAAAAAAACGTATTTTTCAATTCACCTCATATAAGTACTCTAGTGCAATCTCTTTATATGAAAGTTGAACTTACAAATACAAATGTAGAATTATTTTAAAAAAAATCCGTCAAAATAAAACAATGTAAAACTTTAGAGACTACAAGTCCACTCAGTCCTACTTTTTGGTCAGCCATTCACTCAGACACACAAGGTTGGTTACAATTTTCTTGCTGCTTCTTGTTTACAATGTCACCTGAAAGTGAGAACAGGTGTTCGCATGGCACGGTTGTAGCTGGTGTTGCAAGATATTTAAGTGCCAGATGCGCCAAAGATTCATATGTCCCTTCATGCTTCACCCACCATTCCAGAGGACATGCGTCCATGCTGATGCTGGTTCTTCTTGATAACGATCCAAAGCAGTGCAGACTGACACATGTTCATTTTCATCGTCTGAGTCAGATGCCACCAGCAGAAGGTTGATTTTCTTTTTTGATGGTTCGGGTTCTGGAGTTTCCACATCTGAGGGTATGTCTACACTGCACAGTTCTCACCAAAACTTTTGTCTTTCACGGGTACTTAAAAAAGCTCCCCCCGCAAAAGACAAAAGTTTTGCTGATGCAAATGGCAGTGTGAATGCGGCTTTGTTGGCAGAAGTGCTCTTCTGCCAACACAGGTTATACCTCTTGCGGGGCTGGAAGTATTTTGTTGGCAAAAGTGCTGACAAAATACCACAAAAGAGCATTCACACATGCTGATTTTTAGTGACAAGGTTGTGTCAACACAGCCTTGTCCCTAAAAGCTGCGTAGTGTAGACAAGCCCTGAGTGTTGCTCTTTTAAGACTTCTAAAAGCAGGCTCTGCACCTCGTCTCTCTCAGATTGTGGACGGCACTTCAGATTCTTAAACCTTCGGTCGAGTGCTCTAGCTATTTTTAGAAATCTCACATCGGTCCCTTCTTTGCGTTTTGTCAAATCTGCTGTGAAAGTGTTCTGAAAACTAACGTGCTGCATCATCATCCGAGACAGCTATAACATGAAATATATGCAGAAGGCGGGTAAAACAGAGCAGGAGACATATAGTTCCTCCCCCCACATACACACACCAAGGAGTACAGTCACAAATTTAATTGGTGCATTATTTTTTTAACTAGCGTCATCAGCATGGAAGCAAGTCCTCCGGAATGGTGGCCGAAGCATGAAGGGGCATACGAATTTTTAGCATATCTGCCATGTATATACCTTGCAAGGCCCACTACAAAAGTGCCATGTGAATGTCTGTTCTCACTTTCAGGTGACATTGTAAATAAGAAGCAGGCAGCAGTATCTCCCATCAATGTAAACAAACTCGTTTGTGTTTGCGATTGGCAGAAAAGAAGTAGGACTGAGTGAACTTGTAAGTGTAGATAAATCTCTGATAATTTTCATATGACTTTACATTGTGCCTCTTCATATAACCTTGTGGTGGGTCTACCCACGTGTGACCTCTGTTTTCATGGAACTTTGTATCAAAGCCTCATTTAGAAACTTTGCATTGCCCTTGGTATAATATTAGGGTTACCATATTTCAACAAGCAAAAAAGAGGACGGGAGGAGCCCCGCCCTAGCCCCGCCCCTGCCCCTCCCACTTCCCGCCCCCCCAGAACCCCCAACCCTCCCCCCGTTCCTTGTCCCCTGACTGCCCCCTCCTGGGACCCCTGCCCCTAACTGCCCCCCGGGACTCCACTCCCTATCTAAGCCTCCTTGCCTCTTGTCCCCTGACTGCCCCAACCCTTATCCACACCCCCACCCCCAGACAGACCCCTGGGACTCCCACGCCCCATCCAACCACTCCCCACCCCCTGACAGCCCCCCCCAGAACTCCCAACCCATCTAAACCCCTCTGCTCCCTGTCCCCTGACTGCTCCGATCCCTCTCCACACTCCTGCCCCCTGACAGCCCCCCCAGAACTCCCAACTCATCTAAACCCCTCTGCTCCCTGTCCCCTGACTGCTCCGATCCCTCTCCCCACTCCTGCCCCCTGACAGCTCCCCCCCAGAACTCCCAGCCCCCTACCCCCCGCTCCTTGTCCCCTGACTGCCCCCTCCTGGGACCCCTGCTCCTAACTGCCCTCCAGAACCCCACCCCCTATTTATGTACAGGCGTGACTACCTGCCCTTTCCTGGTTACTATACGCGGCCAGTCCGCATCCACATCCAGTAGTTAAAAAAAAAAAAATAAACTAATAATTTAAATTGGAATTTCATCCATTAATAAGTATTTATTATATAGTTAAAACCATTCTATTGAAGGGCAGATATTAAATAACACTAAATATGTTAATGTTCAAAACAATATTAAAAATTTGAAAATTTAGAGCATGGAAACCAAAATAGATAAAATTTGGTTTTGGCAAGATACACGGAATGGAAACTCCGGGATCTTTACCTGTCACTGAATATAGCCATCATACCAATAGTGGAATATAAAACAAGTCTACATATACTCTCCTTAAAATTTTTACTTCTGTCCATTCCCAATAATTGTAACAAATCATTATTACCTTCACTCCACTTGCCACGCGCCCCAAGCACAAAACCAAAGAAGTGGATATTTTTACCTCCCGTTAAGTTTTTAATTTCTTCCTCTAACTCAAGATAATAAGCCACCTTCTCACTGTGGGCTTGTTCCAAACTTCCGGCATTATCCTCCCATCGCACTGTAACATCAACCACCACTGCTGTATCTCCTTTTATAAATATAATATCCGGCTTTCTTAACTCACCCTTACTATTTCTCAAATGGGGCTCTATCATTGCCTTCCACCCTAATTTACCAACCTTATCTACAACTGCAGACACTACTCTATTATGCCTTTTTATCCTAGCATTCTTAGTCTTATAACATTGTCCTGAGATATGGGGAACAGTCTCCCGCACTTTACCGCACCATCTACAAAGAGCATTCACACCTCCTCTGCCTCTTGCTAATGTCTCCCTAGTAGGATAAATATTTGCCCTAAGCTGCAATGCTGCGATATACGCTGACGATTTAACTTTACTAGAGTTTCTACAAATCGAATTACTAATTAAATCATTTTTCAAATATTTTATCCCTATTCCCTGACATCTCAGTTCCGACCATCTTAACAATTCCTCTTCCCTCCATTTCTTGGGATGAGATGTTACTGCACTAAATGACAATATTTTATCCACAAGATTTTCTCCTGCATATAGATAAGATAGGTCCATCCAATCATCTCTCGAGACAATATGTCTCCTCCATTTACGAATTAACATATTTGGGATTTGCACACTAAACTTAGTGAGAGCTAAACCACCATCCCTACCTCTAGAATAAAATATCCCATCTGTGGTACACTGAGGTAAATGTAAAATCTCTTGAACTATTTTTCTAACTAACACATCAAGATCGTCTAAAAGATTAAAAGGGGGTTCTATTAAAAGAAGATTATAAAATAGCTTCGGTAAGATGTATGTCTGTAAAATTAATATTTTTTGGGCCGGTTTTAATGGGGCCTTAATTCAATTCTCACTCCAATCTTTCAATTTTTCTTTAAGTACCGGTCCCCCTACACCTATCCAGGGATCTATTCTAGCCCCTAAATATTTTTCAAAATCCCCTGGTTGAACATATTCAATCTTCTCTGACCCTATCTGCCAATTATCCTTAGGATTAACTACATAGGTTTTATGTTTAGTTAAAATATGAAAGCCTTTCGTTTTCTTCACATTAACAGAGAGATTAGTATTTTTACAAAACTCCTCTAAGATACCCAAATTTTTGATCATTCCTTTATATGAGCTACTTAAAATTGCCACATCATCGGCAAAAGCCAATGACGTGACACTATTACCCTTAACATAAAAACCACTTCCTTCTACTTCTAATCTAGTTAAAAGGGGATCCATAGCAATATTAAACAAAATTGGGGACAACGGGTCACCCTGCTTGACCCCCCTCCTAATTAAAATAGACTCAGTAGCTTCATCACCCACCCATACCCTAGTTGTGCAATTATCATAAAGGTCCCTAATAATATCTATAAAATGTTCATCTATACCAAATCTTCTCAACCCGGCTATTATATGTCCGTGTCCCACAGAATCAAATGCTTTAGCCAGATCTACGAACACTATTGCAATTTCATTCCCATTTCGTTTAGCCCCTTTAATCAAATTATCTAATATAGCAATATTTTCCTCACACCCAGGGGCGGATATAAATCCTTTTTGTCTACTACATATCTTAACTGTTTCCACCAGTCTTTTTGCTAATATTTTGGTATAGATTCTAATCCAAACTGACCCAATTGTCAATGGTCTCCAAGATGTTAACTTCTTCATTTCCTCCTCATCTTGTGTCTTTGGTATTAAAATAGTTCTATTTTTCTTAAATTCATCTGGTACCTGTCTATTTAGAAACCATATATTAAAAATTTTTGTAAGTATTAAGGAGTCTAAATTAAAAATATCCCACAAATTGCTCACTTTTACTTTATCTGGGCCAGGAGCACTATCTTTTCTTATTTCTGTTAAAGCTATTCTAATCTCATCCACAGAGATCGGACTCATTAATATATCATTATCCGCATACTCTGTGGATGATGGCCACCCTATCATATTACCATGTCCAATTGTTCCCAAAATATTTACATAGTATTCCTCAATTTCTTTCATAGGGATAGCACACTTAGCCTTATCTGGCTCTCCCATTATAATGCGAGTCAATCTTCTTCTATCCTTATCAAATAATTGTTGATAGAATTTATACTTAGCTTTCTTTGTAGCATATCTCCTAATTGCATTAAATTGCTTCCTTCTCCCCTCCTTTCTAATCTTCCCTTTTCCTTTATTCCTCAACTCTATTTGACTTTCATTTCTAGGGTCCTGTCCCTCTACTAATGAATAACATAATTTTTCCAACATTGCCCATCCGAGAGCTTTTGTTAAATCCTCCTTTAATAATCCTTCAATTTCCCCTAAACTATTTATTATTTCTCTTCCCTCCCTACTTTGTTTTCCCCGTTTACATAGTTTCTCCACTAAATCCACTTCTGGATGTCCTTTTAGTGGGAAAATCCTCTCTCTTGGGGGCGGAATTTCTAATATATTTACTCTAATGTCCTCTACCTCAGTCACTTCCTCCCTATCTCCTGTTACCACTAACTTCTTCTTTGCTAATTCTCGTCTTTTATCCGATATTTGTTTATTCGTTTTGGTCCTCATCTCGCTCTCAATACATTTATTTATATTCCTTTTCCCAATATATTTCCTTTCCAACTGTATAAGCTGCGCAACCTCATCTTTGGTCCATATACGAGATCTAGTCGATCCCTCTTTGATCTTACTTTTAGCAGCCATATCTTCTTTTCTTTGCTCATTCCTCACAGCAGGGTGTCTATGTCTACAGTGTTGGCTCAATCCAGATCTAGTATGAAAACCAAGCCCACAGACCGAGCACGTATGGCTCTTCATTGGGGTATCCGCCTTCTTGGGTATGCACCTGGGGTAGTGGCAAGCTATATTATGATATTGAGAAGATTTTCCACATTTACTACATACAACTCGTATGGCTTTACTTTTATGAACCACATTAATGTGTTTGGCCCATTTACCAAATGTTGGTAATATCTGGGGACATATTGGACAATTAAAACTATCAACGGGATACTCTAAATAAAAAACCCCATCCTTCCACGAACTACTTTCTAATATATTTATATTACTACCAGTACTGTTAAGATCCTTATTACGATCCCTATTAAAATCAGTACTTGATTCCCTAACATATGGATCATCAAATGTACTTAAATACTTAAAATCTGGATTAAAACTGTCCATAGTTAAATCATTAAAAGTGTCCCTTGTAAAAACCATCGGTAAGATAGATAAAATCTCCTCACCATGATCATCACAAACATTCTCCTCTACCTCCTCTCCATGCTCCACTGGGAGGACTTGATTCTCACTCTCATGCTCATGAGACTTCATTATAGTCCACACCATTTTATCCATTGGTCCAGCGACCCTGATCACACCCCTAATATATTTAACACTGTCAGCCGGGGCATCAAAGCCAACAGCGGGGGCGTTATTAACCCGGTCCAGCACCAATCCGGTATAAAAATATAAATATAAATATAAGACTCCCTGTTCCTTGTCCCCTAACTGCCCCCTCCTAAGACCCCCCCCCANACAGCAGGGTGTCTATGTCTACAGTGTTGGCTCAATCCAGATCTAGTATGAAAACCAAGCCCACAGACCGAGCACGTATGGCTCTTCATTGGGGTATCCGCCTTCTTGGGTATGCACCTGGGGTAGTGGCAAGCTATATTATGATATTGAGAAGATTTTCCACATTTACTACATACAACTCGTATGGCTTTACTTTTATGAACCACATTAATGTGTTTGGCCCATTTACCAAATGTTGGTAATATCTGGGGACATATTGGACAATTAAAACTATCAACGGGATACTCTAAATAAAAAACCCCATCCTTCCACGAACTACTTTCTAATATATTTATATTACTACCAGTACTGTTAAGATCCTTATTACGATCCCTATTAAAATCAGTACTTGATTCCCTAACATATGGATCATCAAATGTACTTAAATACTTAAAATCTGGATTAAAACTGTCCATAGTTAAATCATTAAAAGTGTCCCTTGTAAAAACCATCGGTAAGATAGATAAAATCTCCTCACCATGATCATCACAAACATTCTCCTCTACCTCCTCTCCATGCTCCACTGGGAGGACTTGATTCTCACTCTCATGCTCATGAGACTTCATTATAGTCCACACCATTTTATCCATTGGTCCAGCGACCCTGATCACACCCCTAATATATTTAACACTGTCAGCCGGGGCATCAAAGCCAACAGCGGGGGCGTTATTAACCCGGTCCAGCACCAATCCGGTATAAAAATATAAATATAAATATAAGACTCCCTGTTCCTTGTCCCCTAACTGCCCCCTCCTAAGACCCCCCCCCAACTGCCCCCCAGGACCCTACCCCCTACCTGTACCCTGACTGCCCAAAACTTTCTCCACTCCCCCCAAAAAGCCCCCCCCCCGTTTCTTGACTGCCCCCTTCAGAACCTCCCTGTCCCTTCTCCTGCCCCCCTTACCCTGCTGCTCAGAACAGGGTGTTGGGCTCTGTGCCAGCCGGACACATGGCTGAGCTCCCCTGCACAACACAAAACCCGGTCCCTGGCCCTGCACAGGGCTGCCGGAGCGGGCTGCAGGAGGAGGAGCTGCCGGCCGGCTCAGAATGCAGGAGGGGGGGGTGGGAGGAGGAAGCTGCTCCGGAGTCCAGCCCGGGACTTTCCTGCAGCCCTCCCAGCCGCTCGCTCTGTTCTGCCGGGGGAGGGGGAAATCCCGGACATTGTGAGTGCTTTACAAATTCCCCCCGGACGCTATTTTTAGCACACAAAAGGAGGACATGTCCGGGTAAATCCGGATGAATGGTAACCCTATATAATATTATAGCCCCTAAGGATAGAATAAGATAGAAGAAAAATTTCTTTTTGCTAGCAGTAGAACAAGAGCTCTCCCCCCCGCACTCTTAATCAATTGCCCTGTTGAATGAATGAGGTGTGGATGAACAAGGCATGGAAGGCAGCACCTCCAGACAGCCTCAGCTGTTGGAGAGGGGCTGGGAGCCAGACCCAAGAACAATAAAACGTGTCAAGTGGGCTCATTAAAGACAAGCAGACATACCCACGGCCTCGGGGGTTAGAAGCAAGCACCTTCTTTTGGAAACACCCTCTTTGCAGCATTGGGACAACACTCAAAAGAAAGCAGCACAAAGGACCAATGGACACAGACACAGAGTTTGAAGCTGGTATAGATTTGCATAAGAGGAAAGCTGCTATAAAAGTGAGGTGTCTTGCAGAGGACCCTGGGTCTCGTCTTGTCAACATGGGAGCATCGATCCGGATCGGCAGAAGCCCGGCTCCACCCCCTCCCCCATCTAACTCACCTGGCCAGTGAAGTTAAGGGGAGCAACTAATTGGTAACAACAAGACGGAGTGTGTTTGTGTGTGTGTGTGAGTGTAAGTGTAATATATTATATGCATATAATACAGTGTTAATGAATACATGTATTACTAATAAATGTGGCGTTTTGTCTTATTCCCCCTGAAAAGATTTTGTGCAGTACTTTAAGTACAACATAAGCCAGTGGTTCTCAAACTGGGGCTGCCGCTTGTGTAGGGAAAGACCCTGGCAGGCCGGGGTTTTTTACCTGCCATGTCCACAGGTTCAGCTGGTCCTGGCTCCCCCTGGCCGCGGTTCACTGCTCCAGGCCAATGGGGGCTGCGGGAAGAGGCGGCCAGCAAATCCCTTGTCCAGATGGGGCAGGTAAACAAACCTGCCCGGCTGGCCAGGGGCTTTCCCTACAAAAGTGACGGGCCCAGTTTGAGAACCACTGTTGTAGGCTCTAAAGTTTTATACTGTTTTGTTTTTGAGTGCAGTTATATACCAAAAAAAAAAAAAATCGTCATGTGTAAGTTACACTTTCGGTAAAGAGATTGCACTTCAGTACTTGTATGAGGTGAATTGAAAAATACTATTTCTTTTGTTTATCATTTTTACTGTGCAAATATTTGCAATAAAAATAATAATAAAGTGAGCACAGTACACTTTGTATTCTGTGTTGTAATTGAAATCAATATTGAAAAAAGTAGAAAAACATCCAAAAATATTTAATACATTTCAATTGGTATTCTATTGTTATAAGTGTGATTAATCGCAAATAATATTTTTAATCGTGATTTTTTTTTTTGTTATTTGCATGAGTTAACTGAGATTCAGTGACAGCCCTAATTGTTTGGGGTCTCTTATGGGATTATCACGTGCCTCGTAATCAAAATGTCTTCTTCTTCGGTGACTCTTGTATTCTTGAATGGGTGGGAAAACAGCTTCTGTGCACTCTTCAGAACGTTTTGAAATCTGACCGGTAAGACTGTAGGTCTGACTTTGCTTTGACCACTTGTTCCATTGCTCCAGATAGATCAAGGTCAACACCTTGGAGTCTCTTGCGTACTGTATGTCATGCCACAACACTAAGCCACACAGAAATTTGAAGTTATGTATGTTTCTGGTGATTCCATTTCCCTCTGCCACTGTTCTCCCATGAACAGTTCCTGTCATAACATTATCCTCCATAATGACAACTATGGCATCATCTATCTTCCCAATTTGGTGTTTGATAGGCTTTATCACCTCCACTCGACTGTCCCATCATGTGGGCACTCAGTGGTTTCAGTGTCAGAGAGGATGTTCCCAGATGTTGCTTCAAAATTTGCCATTAATGAGTTCATGAGGAGAAAAATACACAGATGCTTGAATTACATTAAAAAATTCAGCAGCCTCACTAGGAGCTGATGCTGCATCACTGACCACCAAGTTCAATGAATGAGAACTACATGGACAAAAAAAGCTCGAGGGTTTAACTCTCAGATCCGTGTCTGCGCTCCTCTGTTCTTTCCTCTCATGTTGGCACCATTACTGTAGCCCTGACCTCTCATGTCAGCTCTCGCAATTCCCATATCTTCCAGCTTTTTAAGAAGCACATTTGTCATACCAGCTCCTGTAGTATCATCAATGTCAATAAATTCTAGAAAATGCTCTCTGACAGTCACCATTGCAGGGACATTTTCACTGGGTTCTGTTGTTGTTACAAAACGCACCATTAAAGTCATTTGTTCCATATGGCTGTTGTCAGGTGTGCAGTCCAGAATAACAGAGTAATATCTTGCTTACTTCAGATCTGCCTCAATCGTCTGTTTGACTTTTGTTGCCAGTAACTGAATTGTTTTCCAAGGTAGTGGTGTGTGTACATTTCTTGGGTGGTGACTCTTCTTAGATGCTCCTGGAGTACAGCATCAAACTCAGCCATCAGCTCCACAATTTGAAGGAAGTTTCCATTGTTTGGCACATACAGCTGATCTGAAGTGCCACGCAGTGCTAGGTTTTGGGTAGCAAGGTGTCACGGAGTCCCCGGGCGATGCTCTCACATGGCTTCCACCTTCCTGGGTCTGAACTTTGGAGCATTCAGCATCCTCTGCCCCTCTGTGCGCTTCCCATAGCGAGTCTGCCCAGGCACGGTCCTGGGGAAGCCAGAGGGTCCTGCACCCCAACTTCGCAGTCAGACATGACTCTTAGCCAGCCAGTAAAACAGAGGTTTATTAGACGACAGGAACACAGTCTAAAACAGAGCTTATAGGTACAGAGAACAGGACCCCTCAGCCGGGTCCATTTTGGGGGGCAGTGAGCCAGACACCCACATCTGCACTTCACTCCTCGTCCCCAGTCAGCTCCAAACTGACTCTCCCTCCAGCCCCTCCTCCTCTGGGCTTTGTCCCTTTCCCAGGGCAGGAGGTCACCTGATTCCTTTGTTCTCCAACACCTTTAGCTATCACCTTGCAGAGGGGAAGGGCCCTGGCCATCAGTTGCCAGGAGACAGAGTGTCAGCCATTTATGTACACCCGCCCTTTGCTCTGCAACAATTACACCCCCTTTAAGAAATGCATAGGGGAAACCGAGGCACCCCTACAGTATTCAGAGGAAACATTAAGATCAGTCCCACTTCGTCACACAAGCATTCTCACAATGGTAACGAGCCTTTTGAGAACATTTTGCCAATAAAGAGACCCTGATGCAATCTTCTCTTGATGCTGGTCATCTATGGTGGCCTTTAACCTTAGTCTCATCTCAAGCTCTTTCCACCTATGGAACGCTCTCTGGTGATTTGCTGCCTTCTCATGGTATTCCAGATTTCTAGCCAGATTTTTCCAGTCCTTTGTTCCTGTAGAATCCAATGTGGCTGGAACATTAGACTGGAAGAGTTGGCAACAAAAACAGTATGCAGTATTCTGGGTTTTTGAGTACATAAGCATGGCCTCTCCACTTTGTCACCATTAGTGATTTCACGCCAGTAATGTGTCGGATGGAAACTTCTATTTTCATTGTTTTGGGGGAACATGAAGTTTTTCACTTGCTGTGGCCCATGCAGTACAAGGAAGTCCCTCAGGCTACTGCTCAAGTGGGTCCACAGTCCTGGATCATCTAGACTTAAGGAACTAAACTCAGCAGCAGCTGTTTCTTGTGCCTCCACCACACTCTTCTCTGATCTACACTGTTCTTCAGGAATGTGCCTGGTTACATCCATTTGAGATGGAGATATGGATGCTGCAGTAGCTGCCAGGTCACCTGCACTCTGACTAACTGGACGATCAGGCATCTCCTCACCACTCACATCCTCACTGGGGCCGGAAGGCTCACTGTGAACATTCGTGTCCATGTATCTCAGGAGAGCTCCTTCCTGCTTAGATAGAAAACCTTCCTTTGCTTTCTTTCTTTTTCTGAAAATTGCCCCAGAGGGGTGTTTTCTTCTTTCACTCAGGACTGCGGTTCTGTGCCAGCGATAGTGGCTCTCAACACTCAATTGAAGGGGACAAATAAGCAGGCTGGTAGCAGGGCCTGAGTGAGGGAAGATATCAGCATCTTAAGGGCCTAACTGGCTCCTACTACTTCAGTTGACTGCCTGTTCTCCTCAAGGGGGTTCAGGGAAGCAGCAGGAAACAGGAAGCTCCCTGAGAAGCTGGTGTGAATCAGTCCAGGCTCCTGGGGGTGCTGGAGAGGTACATAAGAGGCTCCTCCTCCTCCTCTCTCTCCCTGCAGCTCCTGCTGCTTTCTGTTATTCCCTCTCACCTTTTCTCCTGCCTGCCTGTTATGTCTCTTGTGCCCCCCTCCCTCCAGCACAGCACTCCACCATCTCTGTGCATCTAGGGCAGAGAGAATACATATGCACCAGCAGCAGACACAATTTTCTATGCTCTGGGTCCTAGTGGTGCCCCCCACCCCACAGACACACAGTCTGGCACCTGTGGTGGCCACCTCAGTTCGACTCACGGTAAGGCCAACCCTGACTTCTACCATGACAGAGTAATGGGTGACGGTGTCTGCAGCTGTCAGGGAGCAGATCTGCAGGGAGAACTGTTTTTTGGACGTGTCTGTATAGATGGTGATTCGACCCTAGTGAGGGTTTGTGGTCCCACTACTATATGGATATACCCGTCCCAGCCACTCCAGCCCTTTCCTGGGAGTGTGCCAGATCCAGTGCCAGCCATAATGCTGAGCAGTGCTGGAGAATCTGGAGACAGCACAGGTCAGTGTGAGGGTCTCTCCGGGTTCTGCTGCGCCAGGGCTGGACTGGACCATCTGCACCTGAGAGAGGACACCTGAGGAAAGGAAAACAACGCAAGGAATGATTTAGCCACTGAATGTGTGTGTGTCCCCAATTCCCCCACATGCCACCAGACAATTACAGATGAGTGCAGAGAACAGGGAAAGGAAAACGAACAGAGATTTCATTCTCATTTTCATGCAAGGAGGGAAACTCTCCAGCAGACAGGACCGGGCAGGTCTGTGTCTGGGGAGAGACTGAGGCTCCTAGAACCAGGGGTTGGTATTTAAACAGAAACCCCCGGGGCAGTAATTTGCATGCAGGTTTCATGCAGCACGGATGGGTCTGGTTGGATGGAGATGTCTCGCTGGGCCGTGGCTGCCTGTTATTGTCTTGGCTTTCACAACATCCTCTGGCAAAGAGTTCCACAGATTGACTGTGTTGTGTGAAGAAATACTTCCTTTGTTTGTGTCAGGTTTCCTTCCCCACTCTGAACTCTGGGGTACAGTGGTGGAGACCTGCATGAAAGACCCCCTAAGCTTATTTCTACCAGCTTAGGTTAAAACTTTCCCAAGGCACAAGTTCCACTTGTTCTTGTACAGTATGCTGCCACCACCAAGTGATTTACACAACAATTCAGGGAAGGGTCACTTGGAATCCCTGTTCCCCCCAAATATTTCCCCAAGCCCTGCACCCCCTTTGCTGGGGAGCTTGAGAATAGTATCCTAACCAATTGGGTACAAAGTGAGCGCAGATCAACCCCCTGGGGCCTTTAGGACATTGAAAAACTATCAGGTTCTTAAAATAAGTTTATTTTTAAAAAAAGATCAAAGAATCACCTCTGTAAAATCAGGATGGAAGAAAACTTTACAGGGTAACAAAAAGATTCAAAACACAGAGACTTTCCCCTCTAGGCAAAACTTTAAAGTTACAAAAACAGGGATAAACCTCCCTCTTAGCACAGGGAAAATTCACAAGCTAAAACAAAAGATAATCTAACACATTTCTTTGCTATTTCTTACTATTTCTGCAATACTAGAGGCTTAGTCCAGATACGGCTTAGGGAGATGTATTTACCCTGCCCTGGTTCCTTTGCTGACTCTGAAAGAACTACACAAAAAACTCAAACAAAAACCTTCCCCCATAGATTTGAAAGTATCTTCTCCCCTTATTGGTCCTTTTGGTCAGGTGCCAACCAGGTTATCTGAGCTTCTTAACCCTTTACAGATAAAAGAGGAATTAACCCTTTACAGAGTAAAGAGGAACAGAGGGTCCTGTGGCACCTTTGAGACTAACAGAAGTACTGGGAGCATAAGCTTTCGTGGGTAAGAACCTCACTTCTTCAGATGCAAGTAATGGAAATCTCCAGAGGCAGGTATATATCAGTGTGGAGATAACGAGGTTAGTTCAATCAGGGAGGGTGAGGTGCTCTGCTAGCAGTTGAGGTGTGAACACCAAGGGAGGAGAAACTGTTTCTGTAGTTGGATAGCCATTCACAGTCTTTGTTTAATCCTGATCTGATGGTGTCAAATTTGCAAATGAACTGGAGCTCAGCAGTTTCTCTTTGGAGTCTGGTCCTGAAGTTTTTTTGCTGTAAGATGGCAACCTTTACATCTGCTATTGTGTGGCCAGGGAGGTTGAAGTGTTCTCCTACAGGTTTTTGTATATTGCCATTCCTGATATCTGACTTGTGTCCATTTATCCTCTTGCGTAGTGACTGTCCAGTTTGGCCAATGTACATAGCAGAGGGGCATTGCTGGCATATGATGGCATATATAACATTGGTGGACGTGCAGGTGAATGAGCCGGTGATGTTGTAGCTGATCTGGTTAGGTCCAGTGATGGTGTTGCTGGTGTAGATATGTGGGCAGAGTTGGCATCGAGGTTTGTTGCATGGGTTGGTTCCTGAGTTAGAGTTGTTATGGTGCGGTGCGTGGTTGCTGGTGAGAATATGCTTAAGGTTGGCAGGTTGTCTGTGGGCGAGGACTGGCCTGCCTCCCAAGGTCTGTGAAAGTGAGGGATCATTGTCCAGGATGGGTTGTAGATCACTGATGATGCGTTGGAGAGGTTTAAGCTGAGGACTGTAGGTGATGGCCAGTGGAGTTCTGTTGGTTTCTCTTCTGGGCCTGTCTTGTAGCAGGAGGCTTCTGGGTACACGTCTGGCTCTGTTGATTTGTTTCTTTATTTCCTTGTGTGGGTATCGTAGTTTTGAGAATGCTTGGTGAAGATCTTGTAGGTGTTGGTCTCTGTCTGAGGGGTTGGAGCAGATGCGATTGTACCTCAGTGCTTGGCTGTAGATGATGGATCGTGTGGTGTGACCGGGGTGGAAGCTGGAGGCATGAAGGTAGGCGTAGCGGTCGGTGGGTTTTCGGTATAGGGTGGTGTTAATGTGGCCATCGCTTATTTGTACGGTGGTGTCCAGGAAGTGGACCTCCCGTGTAGATTGGTCCAGGCTGAGGTTGATGGTGGGGTGGAAGCTGTTGAAAGCATGGTGGAATTCTTCCAGGGCCTCCTTCCCATGGGTCCAGATGATGAAGATGTCATCAATATAGCGTAGGTAGAGAAGGGGCATGAGTGGACGGGAGCTGAGGAAGCGTTGTTCCAGGTCAGCCATAAAAATGTTGGCATATTGTGGGGCCATGCGGGTGCCCATAGCGGTGCCACTGGTCTGGAGGTATATATTGTCACCAAATTTGAAGTAATTGTGCGTGAGGATAAAGTCAGAGAGCTCAGCAATAAGTTGTGCTGTGTCATCATCAGGGATACTGTTCCTGACAGCTTGTATTCCATCTGTATGTGGGATGTTTGTGTAGAGAGCCTCTACATCCATGGTGGCTAGGATGGTGTTTTCCGGGAGGTCACCAATGCATTGTAGTTTCCTCAGGAAATCTGTGGTGTCACGGAGATAGCTGGGAGTGCTGGTGGCGTAGGGTCTGAGTAGGGAGTCCACATATCCAGACAGTCCTTCAGTGAGAGTGCCAATGCCCGAGATGATGGGGCGTCCAGGATTTCCAGGTTTGTGGATCTTAGGTAGTAGATAGAATAACCCCGGTCGGGGCTCTAAGGGTATGTTGATTTGTTCCTGTGTTAGTGTAGGGAGTGTCCTGAGTAGATGGTGTAGTTTCTTAGTGTATTCCTCAGTGGGATCTGAGGAAAGCGGCCTGTAGAATTGGGTATTGGAGAGTTGTCTGGCAGCCTCCTTCTGGTAGTCAGACCTGTTCATGATGACAACAGCACCTCCTTTATCAGCCTCTTTGATGATAATGTCAGGGTGGTTTCTGAGGCTGTGGATGGCATTGCGTTCTGCACGACTTAGGTTATGAGGCAAGCGATGTAAAAAGGGAGTAAAGAGGGATTTTATGCTACCCTTAGCTGTATGTTTATGACAGTTTGTTTTAAACCTCCTGCCTATTAGTTTGATTTTGTGACCCCTGGGTCTTCTGTTATGGGAAGGAGTAAATAACACTTCCTTATTCACTTTCTCCACAGCAGTCAGGGTTTTATAGACCTCTATCATATCCCCCCTTAGCTGTCTTTTTTCCAAGATGAAAACTCCCAGTCTTATTCATCTCTCCTCATATGCAGCTTTTCCATATCCCTGGTAAACCCTCATCCTGAATCCATGTAGATTCCATCTACTGAGTGTTGTAAACTGGGGTGGGGAAGCAGCTGGGGATGAGAGAACATGGTGAGAGTTGGGGTTTGCCGCTGATTTCCTTTGTTTAAACCATACATCTGCAATGAAAAATGACATTGTTTTCGCTGCTGTTCTGACATATCAGAGTATCATTTCCTTGTATGAACTTTATGGAATCCTGACTCTTAGCCATTCTCTCTCCTTCTCAATTCCTGCCTCTGTCTCTTAAAAAAAATGACAGCATTAAATGCCCTGAATGTCTGTATAGAAACCACTTCCCCTTTCTGTACGGGTCCTGTTTTGCTCTGCATCACTGTGTCTCTGGTGCAGTAATAGGTGGCAGTGTCTGCAGGTGTCAGCGAGCGGAGCTGCAGGGAGAACTGGTTCTTGGAGGAATCTTTGGCGATGGTGATTCGGCTCTGGAAAGCCGGGGCATAGCTGGTGACCTGGCTAGGTCCGTATGTATACCCCATATATTCTAAGCCTTTCCCAGGAGCCTGCCGGATCCAGCCCCAGTTATAGCCAGAAGAAATGGTATAACCAGACACAGAGCAGGTTAATGTGAGGGTCTCTTGGGGCTTCACCATGCCAGGCCCGGACTGGACCAGCTGGATTTGGGTCCGGGCACCTGCAAAGACAGGAAATGTTACAGTTAAATCCTTCTGTGTCTGTCTAAGGGTTTGATCATTCCCCCCCAGGATTTCTCCTCCTGACTTACAAGGCGATATAGCGAGTAAAACCAGGAGTGACAGCATATTTTCCATCTTCTTTAAAAGGTGAGAAAAAAGGACAAAGAATGAAATTCACTTCAGCCCCTGGGCAGGCGGGTCCCATGAGAACCCAGGATCTGCTGTTTAAATGGGGACCCTGGCTGGGAGATTTGCATAAAGATCAGACACTCTGACATCACCCTTGGAAAGGAGCTGAAAACACCGGAGCTCCTTTGTTCAGTTGCTTTCTCAGAGCTGTAAACAGGGCAGGGAAATGAACCAGCTATTAGTGAATGCTGTGTGATCTGTCCCCTTTCTTTCTTTCTTTCTTTCTTTCTTTCTTTCTTTCTTTCTTTCTTTCTTTCTTTCTTTCTTTCTTTCTTTCTTTCTTTCTTTCTTTCTTTCACCATGTGACGAAGTGGGGGATTTTCTTGTTTTTTCCTGGTTTTCCAATGGTTTGCATGCAGAGGGGGTGGGACTCAGTTTCCCTGGGTGTTACTGGTTTAACGAGGTGAGGGGAGAGGGAGTTTGTTGTTACAGACTGGACTGGAGAGGGAACTTGGGACCACAGCCGATGGCCTGGAGGATGGAGACCCCAGTGACTGGTGACCTGGTGACCCGTAGACGCAGTGCAGGAGTCGCAGCCGGTTCTGGCCAGTGGGAGGACAATGGGCTGTGAAGAGAGAACCCCGTGACCTGACCAGCTGGTTCCAGTCAGAGGGGGCCAGAGGACAGAAGAGAGGAAAGGAGGCCCAATAACCCAGTTTATAACCCTGTTTACCTGGAGAGAAGACAATGGACAGAGGCGGGGCTTGGGGCCGGTGATCTCAGACGCCCAGCAGCGAGCAGGGGGGCTCTGGGCTGGAGAGGGGGAGCAGGCAGAGCCCACCTGGATGCAGGGAGACTGTGATGTGCTGTGCGGAGGGAGGCCAGGCCTGAGGGTCAGAGAGTTTCCTGTGCTGTGTTCAATGCTCAATAAACCATCCTGTTTTACGCTGGCTGAAAGTCACTCTGGTCTAGAGAACAAGGTTTCATCGTCCCCTTTGGGGGCGGAGGCCCGGGGGGTCCAGAGCGAGTGGACTCCATGAGGGGGCCCACGGCGAGAGACGGACGAGCTCAGGCTCAGAGAGGTGCGGCTCCAGGAGGTGGAGGGGCCTGACTCTGAGAGAGAGTGGCCCCTGAGAAGGGCTGTCTCACTGAAAGGGGCACCCCCCACGGACCGCACAGGGCTGTGAGCGGGCACGATCTGTGAGTCCGTGACACACCAGACTAGAGGTTGCCCAATGAAATTAATAGTCAGCAGCTGTAAAACAAATTTAAGGAACTATTTCTTCCCACAAGGCACATTCAGCTTCCATGGGATGTTGTGGAGTGCAACATTAAAAATGGGATTTAAAACTAATTAGATGAATTCACAGAGAACATCAGACATTAAGCATGGCAATACTGGGTCAGATCAAAGGTCCATCTAGCCCAGTATCCTGTCTTCCAACAGTGGCCAATGCCAGGTGCCCCAGAGGGAATGAACAGAACAGGATACATCCCCTGTCGCCCATTCCCAGCTTCTGGTAAACAGAGAACAGGGGCACTTCACAGCATGATTTTGCATCCCTGACCATCCTGGTTACACAGACCTTTCCCAGACCTGAAAACCAGCTCTGTGTTGCTCGTTCTTGAGCTCGTCTCTTTCACCAACAGAAATTGGTTCAATAGAAGATATTATCCTACCCACCTTGTCTCTCTGATAGCCTGGGACCAGCAGGGCTACAAAATATTGCAATGCCAACAACCTCTGAAGCATCACCTACCATTGGAGGTAGGATACTGGATTAGATGGATCCGGAGTCTCATCCGATATCTAATCACTTTTCTACGAGAGAGGGAAAAAACCTCATGCAATCCTTTACAGAAGTTTGGAATACAAGTGAATTCTTTACTCTCTCTCGCTTTCTCTCTGTGGATCAGGGGCGCAAACTTTTTGGCCTGAGGGCCACATCGGTTTCTGAAATGGTATGGAGAGCTGGTTAGGGAAGGCTGTGTCTCCCCAAACAGCCAGGCATGGCCCGGCCCCCGCCCGCTATCGGACCCCCTTTGCTTCTCACCCCCTGATGGCCCCCTGCGACCCCTGCCCCATCCACCCCCCCCGTCCCCGGACCGCCCCTGGACCCACTCCCCGGAATGTCCCCTGCCACCCCATCCAACCCCTCCTCTCATTCCTGACAGCCCCCCGATCCCTGCCCCATCCAACAACCCCCTTCTCCCTGAGTGCCCCCAGAACCCCTGCCCCTGACTGCCCCCTGCTGCCCCATTCAACCTTCCTGACTGCCTCCCGGGACCCCTGCACCCATTCTACCCTCCTGTTCCCTGCCCTCTGACCCCCCCGATCCCTATCCACACCCCTACCCCCTGACCACCACCCCAAACTCCCCTGCGCTCTATCCAACCTCCCCTGCTCCCTGCCCCCTTACCACGCTGCCTGGAGCACCAGTGGCTGGTGCCAACCAGAGCCCAGGCTGCGGGGGAGGGGGGACAGCAGGGGAGGGGCCGGGGGTTAGCCTCCCTGGCCAGGAGCTCAGGGGCCGGGCAGGAGGGTCCAGCGGGACGGATGTGCCCTGCATGCCAGAGTTTGCCCACCTCTGTCTTATGAGAACAATTTCTGTCAGTGGAAGAAAACAATTAAAATGAAAAGAAATGCTGCGAGTAGTTGTTGTTTTAAAAGTGCTATCCAGCGACGTGGATTTACTGGGAATTATTTAAACAATGTGAGTATCGGGTAGGTGCTGCTGTGTATGTGCCTGCATTGGACGAGTATGTGCTTTGTGCGTGTGTTGTCAATGTCCGTGCTCTGTGTTTGTGCGATGTTGCTCTGGTTGTGTATATCTCTATTGTAGGGTTGTGGTGAGTGTGTGGTGCGGGTGCTGTGTGTGTGGCTCTTGTTGCTGTTTTTAGGATGCAGCTGCGTGTGTTTTGTGAGCATGTGTCCTGCCTGGAGCTGTGTGTGTGTTGGGTGATCCTGTGTGTTGGTTGGGAAAACTGAAAGCCAGAGATGGAGAGAGAGTCTAACTACTTTTTTTTTTTTTTTTTTTAACCAATATTAGCCGATATTGCTGAACTTTTGTTTAGACTTTAACCTAGACACTGTGTGAATGGGATCTGGTCACTTACGGACGGATATTGAAAATAACACATGGGAGACAGGATTCCAAGTGCGCGCCCCATAAATTAGTCAGCGGAAAGTCATTGGGGCACGTGCTCAAGAACAAGAATTGACTCCAGCTGAAGTTCTGCCCCAAATATTACTCTTAAATTAAAACTTCATCAGCTCAGCTCAGGTCCAGTGTCCGCTGAAGTCAATGGCAGCAGTTCCTGTGAGGTTAGTGGATGCTGGATCAGACCACAGGTCATGGGCCATGTCCACCCGACACGATTTTCATCTGTAGGGAAGGAGTTCCCAGTAATCTCCTTTCCTCTCTTCTCTACCCGGTGTGTTGAAACTTCGTGTGAATTGCTGGTTGGGGCTTTCTTCTCAAATAGAAACTTCTCCTTCTGCTCAGACTCAGTCCCCGCATCGCTCAGCCGGGAATTTCTGTTCTAGATGCCTCCTCCGAAACCCAGCTGGAGATCTGCCGCAGAGAAAGTGTCCTTGCTAGAGACCATGATGTGTTTTCCTTCTCCTCCTGGCCGCCCCTTATGTAGGTCATTATCTAAGATGGAAAAGAATAAGAATTTCAGCGCACTTTAATACCAAAGTGGGAACGTCGAGGTTTTACTTTCTATTTTCCCAGGTGTCCTCTCAGAGATTCAGTTGGTGGAGTCCGGCCCGGGAGCGGTGAAGCCCGGAGAGACCTTCAAACTAACCTGTGCTGTGTCTGGTTACTCCATTTCCAGCGGGTACTGATAGCACTGGATCCGACACCCCCGGCAAAGGGCTGGGACGGATGGCAGAGATATATGGAGATGGGGCATATTGTCTGCCCAGTCTCTTAAAAGCCGATTAGCCATCTCTGTAGACATTTCCAAAAATGAATTCTCCCTTCAGCTGAGCTCCCTGACAGCTGCAGATACTGCCATGTATTACCGTGCCAGACAGTGACACCGTGACACAGAGGAGAGCAAAAACCGGAGTGTTTCTCTACAGTGCAGTGAGGCTGATTGAGTGCAAGGACCTGCCACTCCCCACACCAGTAGATACGAATGCGGGGGACACCCGTGGAACAAATTAGTCATCTTCCTGCAGGAGAAAGGAAAGAGCAAGTCACCCCCAACGGGTAGGGCAGCTAACTGGGAGCCAAAAGGCCGGTGTTCTTGTCTAGGTTTGGAACTGGACGTCTGGAGCCCTAGATTCCAGTTCTGATGCTTATATGTAAATGGGGACACTCAGGAAAATGCCCCTTTAAGGGAATTCGCGCCACTTTTCTTCTGAATGAGAGCGTCCACACGCAGGGGTTTAATGTACATTCACGTCACATCTTTAGTTAATTAATCTTAACATTTTTCTGAGTTATATCATGTATCGAGACCCTGGGCCAGAGGTGGGCAAACTGTGGCCGCCAGGCCACATCCAGACCACGGGACCGTCCTGCCCGCCCCTGAGCTCCCGGCCTGGGAGGCTAGCCCCCGGCCCCGCAGCCTCAGATCGCTCGCTCCGCCGCCGGCGCAATGCTCTGGGGGGCGGGGCAGGGGGCTGTGAGCTCCTGGGGCAGGGCAGCTGCAGAACCCGGCCTGACCCGGTCTCTGTGCTGCGTGGTGGTGGCAGCGGCGTGGCCCAGCTCCAGCCAGGAGGAGCGGCTGTAGCGCCGGCAGTCACCGGTGCTCCAGGCAGCGTGATAAGGGGGCAGGGAGCGGGGGGGTTGGATAGAGGGCAGGGGAGTTTAGGGTGGTGGTCGGGGCGGTCAGGGGTGGAAAAGGGGGTTGAATGGGGGCAGGGGTCCCGGGGGTCAGTCAGGAAGAAAGGGGGTTGAATGGGGTGGCGGGGGGCAGTCAGGGGCAGGGGTTTGGGAGCAGTCACGGGACAGGGAGTAGGGGTGGTTGGATGTGGCAGGGATCTAGGAGGGCCAGGAATGAGAGGAGGGGTTGGATGAGGCGGCAGGGGTCTCGGGGCTAGGGTGACCAGACGTCCAGATAAAATCGGGACTGTCCTGATATCGAGTAGTTTGTCCCTGTGATGACATGGGGGATTTTTTTGTTTTTTCTTGTTTTTGGTGGGGTTTCAATGGTTTGCATGCGGAGGGGTGGGACTCAGTTTCCCTGGGGGTTACTGGTTTAATGATGGGAGGGGAGAGGGCGTTTTTGTTAAAGAGGACCGGAGAGGGAACTTGGGATCCCAGCCAATGGCCCGGAAGATGGAGACCCCAGCGACCGGTGACCTGAGACCCCGACCCGGAGACCCAGCTCAGGAGTTGCAGCCGGTTCTGGCCAGTGGGAGAACAATGGGCTGCAGAGTGAGGACCCAGTGACCTAACCAGCCGGTTCCAGCCTGAGGACAGAAGCGAGGAGAGGAGGCCCCAGTTTACGACCCTGTTTACCTGGAGAGAAGACAATGGACAGAGGCAGGGCCTGGGGCCGGGGATCTCAGAGGACCAGCTGGGAAGCAGGGGGGCTCGGGGCTGGAGAGGGGGAGCAGGCAGAGCCCACCTGGATGCAGAGAGACTGGGATGTGCTGGGCTGAGGGAGGCCAGGACTGAGGCCCTGAGAGTTTCCTGTGCTGTGTTCAACTCTCAATAAATCCTCCTGTTTCATGCTGGCTGGGAGTTACTCCGGTCTAGAGAACAGGGTTGCATCAACCCCTTCGGGGATGGCGGTCCGGGGGTCCAGAGCGAGGGGACTCCCTGAGGGGGCCCACGGCAGAGACAGACATGCTAAGGCTCAGAGAGGTGCGGCTCCAGGACGTGGTGGGGCCTGACCCCAGGAGAGAGTGGACCCCGAGAAGGGCTGTCACACTGAAAGGCGCACCCCCCACAGACCGCACGGGGCCAAGAGTGGGCCCGATCTGTGAGTCTGTGACAGTCCCACGTCCTGACCGAAGTACAGTCAGGATGCCATTTGTCCTGATATTTTGTATCCGGCACAGCGGCTTTTCTTTTCTTTTTTTTTTTTTTTTTGCTTAGGCAGCGGTGACAGGAAGAGGGGCGGTGGGGGGGCACCTTTTCAATTGTTACACTCACCTGGCACGTCTGGGTCTTCGGCGGCATTTCAACGGAGAGTACTTCTTTGTTTGGTGGCAAGATTTATTACCCACCGCCAAAATGCCGCCGAAGACCGTCAGCGACTGAAGGACCCGCCACCAAAGTGCCCCCACAGACCCAGACATGCCGGGTGATTGTAACAATTGAAAAGGTGCCCCTGCCCCNCCCCCCACCGCCCCTCTTCGGCAGTCCTGATATATTGGAGTTATCATCTGGTCACCCTACCCGGGGCGGACAGGGAGCGGGGTGTGTGTGGATGGGGCAGGGGTCGGGGGGGCATCAAGGAATGGGGGGTTGGATGGGGCGGGGGGGGCAGATAGGAGGGGGGGCTGGGCCATGACCTCCTCCCCTAACTGGCCCTCCATACAATTTATGAAACCTGATGCCGCCCGCCCTCAGGCCAAAAAGTTTGCCTGCCCCTGGTCTACAGGTCCAGCCCTGTCGCCCCTGAAGCGGACACGACTCTCCTCTTTGCGGTCAGGGAAGTGTCTGTAATTGCTGGCCGGGTTTGTCCGCAGGGAATGGAAGGAGCCCGGCTCTGCCCGGCTTTCTGCGCCCTCACCTCCCCACACTTACAGGGACAGGCAAGAACCGGTATCTGAAAGGTGTTTGTCGGAAAAAGGAGACGAGAGCGCTCAGCTCCCTGATTCCTCCCGCCCCTCCCCAGACATCCCTTTCTGTGTTTCTCAAATTGTTTTCGAAGGTCCGGGTTTCATAGTTTCACTGCCTATACAGTGTTCTGTTCTCGCTTGTCATGGCTGGGGCCCATCAGCCCAAGAGCAGATGTATCCAAAGGAGAATGAGGACCCCGGGCGAGCAGCCACCAGATAAGGCCACCAGCCCTCCACTCTCTGACCCTAATAACTCCAGCTGCTGCTTCTCTCTGCATGATCCCAATAAGCCCTACCAGGCTTCCTACCTGTACCCTTACTAGCCCACTGCCCTCAGCGCCAACACTTGGTATTCCCTGGAATTAAGAGCTGCTGGTTGAGTCCTTTATCTCCTCAGTCTCTATATTAAATTGCTGGACCTATATTGCCAGCTGGATCTTTAGTTTCATCCTTGGACAGCAGCAGATATTCTGGACTGTGATTGTCAATTGTGAGGTGAGTTCCTCTATCCATGAGGCCCCTTTGAAAATGCCAACCCTGCCCCATGTTTCCAGGAGCAGCTGAGTGGGGTTTCTTCTGGAACTGCGCGATCTCTGCACCCGAGGCCCATCGGGACTTGGCGTAGCAATGGGTGACATTGGCTGTGAATTATAGGGTTACAAACTGACGGCAGGTGTTTATTCACCCCGTAGGGTACTGGGGGGGAAAGTTCTCAGGGGATTGGCTGGGATTGGCACAGCCATAGGGGGAGGCAGATTATCTCTCCGGCTGGGTTCAGCCTGAGCAAAGAGAGAGACAGATTTAAACAGTGAATTGTGGCTTCTATATACATATCCACCTCTTTATAGGAGACACAAATTTTGTTGTAATTTATTATTTTTCTTAGCACTCTAGGAGAGGGTTTCCGGCTATCAGTTACTGGGGAGGGTGTGTGCTGGGCCTTGCTCAGTGCGGTGGGATCCTGAGTGTATTTTGGGTAAGAGAAAAATAACAAAATAAAAGATCTCCTGAAAGAACAGCATTCCAGAGACTCAATTTTACGTCCTGTTTCTATTCCCTTTACTTAGTGATGGAAGATTCTCAGGTCCAGGCAGAGTTCTGCCGTATAATAGGGCTGGGACACCCGCTGGCGCTGGGAGAGAGTTGGGACTGAATCCCGTCCCCAGCAGTGCCCAGCTCCTCTGAACTGTGCGGTGCCCAGAGGGGAATGTTCCCTGGCAGGTTTAGCCATACGGAGAAGGGGCCAATTGCTCGTTGCTTCGCTCTCTGGAGATCCCCTGTTAACTCTAAGGGGAAGAGCCGTTTGCGTGAGGCGAGCAGCTGCTAGACACTGGGATGGGGGTCGTATTCAGGACATTAAAGAGTTAATCCGCGATGTCAGAGTTTTCAGTCCTGACACCCCTTCCCCCTCTTGCGCCTAAGGCAGGAGAGTTTTGCTTGTGTTGTTGCTGCCCCCATGCGGCAGGCGCGGGAAGTTCCGCAGCTCTGGTTTTTGTACGAGCATCGACAGAGTTAGTGTCATTGTGTGTCTCTTGCACAGTAATACAGGGCAGTGTCCTCGGGTTTCAGGCCGGTCATTTGCAGATACAGCAGGTTGTTCGGATTGTCCCTGGAGATGGTGAATCGGCCTTCAACAGCCGGGGAATACCACTGCTTGGATGCATCAGGTCTAATCTCAGCCACCCACTCCAGCCCCTTCCCGGGAGCCTGTCGGACCCAATGCATGTAGGCGCTGCTGAAGGTGAACCCGGAGGCTTTGCAGGAGAGGCGGAGGGAGTCTCCGGGCTTTTTCACATCCCCTCCGGACTCCACCAGCTGCACCTGGGACCAGACACCTGAGAATAGAGACAAGCCATTAATATCGGTATAAAATCAGCAGTAACACAATATTCTTCTAACTCTGCCAGTTATTCAGAAGAGGAAAATACCTTCCAAAGCTGCTACACTGAAAATTACAAGGAGCAAAAATCCCATTTTCCCTGGTGCTGGAGGGGAAAGTTCTCAGGGGACTGGCTGGTAACTGGTCAGACCCAGGGGGCTGCGGATTGTGTCTCCGGGTGCAGCCTGGGCAGAGAGCGGCACAGATTTAAACAGGAAATTGTCTCCCTCATTTGCATGGCCCCACTTTATAAGAAACCCACACTCCCGCTGCCAGTGATCTGACTGACTCGCCCTAGGGCTCCGGGTGCGGGACTCAGACTGTCCCGTCCTGTGTGTCTGTGCAGCGCCGGGCACAGGGCGCTGGGATCCTCCTGACACTTTCGGACCCCTGGGAGGAATGACCAGCTCCCTGCAGTGACTGTATTTCCTCACCCAGGAACTGAGGGCCTGGCTATTGTGAGGTGACATTGGGGATTGGGGGCACTCAGCTCTGGAGCCCCGTTCCACGCGCACAAGGACCATGCAACATCCGGTCAGGGTGTCAGTGTCTCGGGAGGGGTCGTGTCCCAGGGATCCATTGGGCTGCGCCACCCGCTGGAGAGGGAAGATTTCCCATGGCGCTGGGAGGGATTTGGGATGAAAGCCCCTTTCCCTTCCCGGCAGTGACCGGCTACATTGAAATGATCCATGACTCTAGGAACGTGATCTGAGCAAACCTGGCTCGTGCTTTGCACCAGGTCTGGGGTCCGCCTGTGGGTGCAGGTGAGAGAAGCTGGGGTCAGGGTGGGGGAGTCTGAGGACGGAGTTAAGGTTTTGCAGTGGAGCTGCCCTGAGTTTAGTGGGCCGAGAGCGGCGTGTCTGGGAGTTTTTCTTTAGGGGAGAGTCAAGGGAGGATTCAGGCTACAGTGAAGGAAGATTATTCTGCACGGCTGATATTTATATTTGTGTTTATATTCCTGTTCCCAGTCACACTCCACTTCCCATTTACACTCGGGTTGTAAACTCGGTGTGACTGAGAGAGGTTTTATGGTCTGTGTTTGTACCATGCCTAGGACTATGGGAGCCTAGACTATAATTACGGACATAAGAAAGGCCACACTGGGTCAGACCAAAGGTCCATCTAGCCCAGTGTCCTGACTCCCGACAGTGGCCAGTGCCAGGTGCCCCAGAGGCAATGAACAGAACAGATAATCACCGAGTGATCCACTCCCTGTTGCCCATTCCCAACTTCTGGAGACCCTAAGCGCTAGGACCACAACCAGCACCAAATCTGTCACCACTAAGTATCATCATCAAGATCATTTACTCAGTTAATTATTAATAAGCAATAAAGTGTAGACAGAAGCTTTCTCCTGGTTGTGTTTAAAGAACTTGTGTGTTATGAATACTACATGATTTTAAACCATCCCCAGGATGTAATATTGAGGGATAACAACAAAACACAATAACAAAATATCTCCATTCCCACTGATTTTCAGACAAGTATCAGCATTCATGCTGAAACACAGATTTCCATTCCCATTACACTCATATTCCCTTTCATATCCCCAACCTCATTCACACACATTGGAGAGATAGATAGATAGATAGATAGATAGATAGATAGATAGATAGATAGATAGATAGATAGATAGATAGAGGGGGTGTACAGGGATAGATAGATAGATAGATAGATAGATAGATAGATAGATAGATAGAGGGGGTGTACAGGGATAGATAGATAGATAGATAGATAGATAGATAGATAGATAGATAGATAGATAGATAGATAGATAGGAGCTAGTGTCATAACAAAGTCCCAGGGACCAGGTGATTCTGGTGCTTCTATTTTGCGTGTGGCTAGTGTGTTGCTGGGTAAAGATATGACAACTCTGTTTAACCAGGTTGATATCACGACCAGGGCACCGGGAGAGCATGGAGGTGATTTGACTGTGTTACCCACTGACAGTGTGGAAACTTTTAACCAGAAGGAAATAATTCCAAAGCTTGTGTGTGTTGAGCTTGGTAACTTTCCTGTTGCTAACGAGAAGGGCTGCGCAGGGAAAGAGAGCGCCTCTGACCTTTTGACTATGGAGTCTAGGGGGTTGTATAAAAATCCTCGAGATGGGCCAGAGGCGATTCTGGGTTTAAGTGACTCTCAGAAGGAGTTGGTTGTGGCTCAGCAGAGCGATGCGTCTGTGGAGCAAGATAAAGGGGAATTGTTGCTTAAAGAAGCTCCTAAGGAGAGGAATCCTCATGGTAGTTTTTGCCAGCAGTTTGCTGTAACTGAGAGGTGTGAACGTGATTTGATTAAGGGAGTTTCAGTTCCTAACTGCCAGAGTCTTTCAGATGTGTAGGATCCACGACCTTGCTTTCGAAAAATCCAGTGTGGAGAGCCTAAAAGGTCTCAGATGGAATAAAAATGGTTAGGGAGGTTGAACAGCCCTATAGCCCAGTGGCTGAGCTTGGCCAGTCTGTTGGGGAAACAATGGTGTTGGAACAGGAACGTCACCATGTTGACTCTGTGAGTGAACAGTCTGTGTCTCAGGTTCAGAGAGAAGCCTGCGTAGCTGAGTCTCAGAGCAGGACAGCTGTGCGGTTAATCTCGTGAGTACACAGGAGATGGCAGGCAAACTCTCATCTCTAGACACTTGGGATATGTCTGGTAGTCTCTGAGTGGACTTAACATCGGATTCCATGTGGAAGCAGAGGTTGGTAATGGAAGGAAAAAGAACCTTGGGTCTAACATGCTAGTGAAAATGGACGGTATCTCTTTAAAACAGAGTCCAGCCTTGGAATCGGTAAAGGTTACGGATCTGACAACTAGTCAACAAGCTAGTATCTGTGTTGTTGCAAATTGCCTGACAGACATGGGGGGAGAAAGACTTGCCCATAGCCATTAGCAAAGAGGACACACCCAGCCAGCCAATGGATTCTGTTACCCAAAAGAGCTCAGATTTTGACCCCCCAGAACAGGGAGGAAGGGAAAGACCAAACTTTGTAAATAAAAGCCACCGGTTAACCCTAAAATGCCAAAACCCCAATGGTATTGAGCCAAAGGCGTGGCATGGCAAAAATGATTGGCAATGTCCACTTGTAATGGATTTAATGCTCATATTAATGCTAATGTTCACTCTTGTGACTAATGTGTTGCTGACACCAAACACTGTAAAAATGTACAATGTGCCTAATCTTTTGGAAAAACCCTTGAACATGTTGGGAGTGATACATAGGAGCACAGTTTATGTTAAAAGACCTTGTGATACTGATATTTCACAGTTAGTGCCTGGAACTAGTCTTGAAACTGTACACAGGAGAAAAGACATCACAGACCTAATGTGCTGTATGAAAAGGGAAACTGAGGCACATTACCATCTTGCTTCCATGGCTAAATGCCAAGATTCCTACACTATGGAGAACATTAATATCTACATTGACTTGATATTAATTGGGTTCCAAACATTTGCCAGAGCTTCTATAAATAAATTAGCTATTTTCATTAGTTTAGGGCAATATCACATGAGACATACAGGAATTATGCTGCAAGAACAGGTCCAATCCACTATTGGTCTAACCAAGTTTTAACTTGGGTTTGTAAAGAAATTCAATCACCTTGTGACTTCCATAATGAACCTTACAAAGAAACATCCTGTTTTAGTCAAACATGATTTTGATAAGTAATTTCTGTTACACACTAACACTTCTACTATTGGGTTAGAAGCTGTAGTAATACAGAACCAAGAATGGAAAGATCAAATGATGCATTCAGCAGTGTCTGGGACACCCTTTCCTGCATCGATTTTGGGTTGCGGGTGTGATGTTATCTGGATTTTATTTGATTAAATTGTTTTTAAAGAACCACTGATCTTTAAGTCTGGTTTTTTGGTGATACCAGGACTGCAAAACCTAAGGAAACTGCTTTTCTGACTTCTTGTTAGCCAGTGTGGTGAAACAAAAGTTTACTTTTCTCTCTGGTTTGGTATATCTTATGGGATAATAACTACCAGTGTTAGGGTGTATTTGCCCTATTTCTCAGCAATTTGTCCTCAATTTGGTATTCTTAGATGTGATCAACCAAGGCACAGTTACAACCAGATCCCCAGTTAATGTGAATCAGGAGTAACTCAAGTCTAGTGGAAGCAGCTGCAGTGACTTTACACTAGCAGAGGATTTGGCCCCATGAGGAATTCGCTCTATCCGTTGCGTGTGATGCAAACCCCAGTGAGGGCAAGAGGATGAATCCCGTTTTCTCTGATGGGCACTGGATCAGTCCCACAATGCGCTTGTCTCCTTTACACGGACAGATGCTGTCCTGTGAGTCTGACACAGAGATGAGCCTCAGGAGAGCCAACGTGCCAAGTCTGCGAGGGGAGAGCGACTCAGAACAGGACTCACTTCGAATTGGGGTTCACAGATGAAGCGAGGGATCTCTGCACCGGAGGCCCAGCGGGGCTGTGGGCAGGAAGGGGAGACACATATACAATACCCAAACTGGGGTTTATATGGGCGACACATTCAAGTCTCTTCCCAGGAGCCTGTCGGACCCAATTCACTGGTGCTACTGAAGGTTAAACTGGAGGCTTTGCAGGAGAGACGGAGAGAATCTCCGGGCTTTTCCACATCCCCTCTGGACTCCACCAGCTGCACCTGTGACCGGACACTTGCGAATAAACAGACACTTAGAAAACAGGTGTGGAACAATAAATCGTTTGCCTCTGCAATGTGTTCACGAGTAGGAAAATACCTTCCCAAGCTGCTACAGTGAAAACTAAATGGACCCAAAGATTTATTTTCCATGGTTTGACTGGAGCAAGTTCTATGGGAGAGTCTCTGGGAACAGCACAGACCCAGGGGGCTGTGGATTGTCTCTCCGGGTGCAACCTGGGGGCTGTGATAGTTCCCCGGGCTCCCGGCGGCGTTGTGGGGATAAAGGCAATAACCGCTTGTGAATGGCGGAGATGCCATGGTGAGGGGCCCAACATCGGTTATAATGAACTAATCACCTTCCGCTGCATTAATGCGCTAAACATACCAGTTTGCTGAAAGGGCCAGAGCCTCCCTGGTGTAAATCAGGAGTAACTTGAGTCTAGCGGAAGCAGTTGCGTTGACTTTACAGTACTGGAGGGTTTGGACCCAGGAGCAATTCGCTCCATCCATTGGGTGTGATGCAAACCCCAATGCGCTTGTCCCCTTTACACTGACAGATGCTGTCCTGTGAGTCTGACACAGAGACGGGCCCCGGAGAGCCAACGTGCCAGGTCTGCAAGGGGAGAGCGACTCAGAACAGGACTCACTCCGGATTGGAGTTCCCAAATGAAGCAAAGGATTTCTGAACCCGCAGGCTAGCGGGGCTCTGGGCAGGACGGGGAGACACGTTGCCCGGGAACAAAAGGGTTAAAACTGACAGGAGGTTTGTGTTACATTCACCCAGTTGCCTGGTTGCCAGGTCTCCTGTCTGAGCCTGAAGCGGTGTGTGTGTCACTGCTGCCCCCGCGCTGCTGCCGGGAGAAGGGCAATTCCACAGCCTGGGTTTTTGTATGATCACAAAACAGTTTCCTGTCACTGTGTCTCTCGCACAGTAATAGCGGGCGGTGTCCTCGGGCTTCAGGCCGGTCATTTGCAGATACACCTCACTCTTGGAATTATCCCTGGAGATGGTGAATCGGCCTTTCACTGAATCGGGGTAATATATTGTACTCCCATCAGTGCTTATAAAAGCGACCCATTCTAGTCCCTTGCCAGGAGCCTGTCGGACCCAGTCCATATAGTAGCTGCTGAAGGTGAATCCGGAGGCTTTGCAGGAGAGGCGGAGAGAGTCTCCGGGCTTTTTCACATCCCCTCCGGACTCCACCAGCTGGACCTGGGACCGGACACCTGAGAATAGAGACAGGCCATTAATATCGATATAAAAACAGCAGTAAAACAATATTCTTCTGACTCTGTCAGTTATTCAGAGGAGGAAAATACCTTCCAAAGCTGCTACAGCGAAAATTACAAGGTGCAAAAATCCCATTTTCCCTGGTGCTGGAGGGGAAAGTTCTCAGAGTCTGGCTGGTAACTGCACAGACCCAGGGGCTGCGGATTGTGTCTCCAGATGCAGCCTGGGCAGAGAGAGGCACAGATTTAAACAGGAAACTGTCTCCCTCATTTGCATGTCCCCGCTTTATAAGAGACACACACTCCTGCTGCCAGTGATCTGAGTGACTCGCCCCAGGGCTCCGGGTGCAGGAGTCAGACTGTCCCGGCCTGTGTGTCTGTGCAGCGCCGGGCACAGGGCGCTGGGTCCTCCTGACACTTTTGGACCCCTGGGAGGAATGACCAGCTCCCTGCAGTGACTGTATTTCCTCACCCAGGAACTGAGGGCCTGGCTATTGTGAGGTGATATTGGGGATTGGGGGAACTCCACTCTGGAGCCCCGTTCCACGTGTATAAGGGCCATGCAACGTCCGGTTGGGGGGGGTCAGTATCTGGGGAGGGGTCGTGTTCCAGGGATCCATTGGGCTGGGCCACCCGCTGGAGAGGGAAGATTTCCCGTGGCGCTGGGAGGGATTTGGGATGGAAGCCCCTTTCCCCTCCCAGCAGTGACTGGCTACATTGAAATGATCCATGACACTAGGAACGTGATCTGAGCAAGCCTGGCTCGTGCTTTGGACCAGGTCTGGGGCCCGCCTGTGGGTGCAGGTGGGAGAAGCTGGGGGGTGGGGGGAGTCTGAGGACAGAGTCATGGTTTTGCAGTGGAGCCTCCCTGACATTAGTGTGCCAAGAGCGACGTGTCTGGGAGTTTTTCTTTATGGGAGAGTCGAGGAGGATTCAGGCAACAGTGAAGGAAGATTATTCTGCACGTCTGATATTTATATTCTTGTTTATATTCCTGTTCCCAGTCACACTCCACTTCCCATTTACACTTGGATTGTAAACTCGGTGGGACTGAGAGAGGTTTTATGGTCTGTGTTTGTACCGTGCCTAGGACTGTGGGAGCCTAGACTATAATTTAGAATATAAGAAAGGTCAGACTGGGTCAGACCAAGGGTCCATCTAGCCCAGTATCCTGTCTTCCGACAGTGGCCAGTGCCAGGTGCCCCAGAGGGAATGAACAGAACAGGGAATCACCGAGTGATCCACCCCCTGTCCTCCATTCCCAGCTTCTGGAGACCCTAGTCGCTAGGCCCACAACTAGCACCAAATCTATCACTGCTAAGTATCATCATCCAGATCATTTACTTAGTTAATTATTAATAAGCAATAAAGTGTAGACAGAAGTTTTCTCCTCGTTGTGTTTAAAGAACTTGTGTGATATGAACGCTACGTGTTTTTCAACCATCCGCACGATGTAATATTGAGAGATAACAACAAAAACATTTTCATTCCCATACAAGTATCAGCATTCACGCTGAAACACAGATCTCCATTCTCATTACACCCATGTTCCCTTTCATATCCCCACACTCATTCCCACACACTGGAGAGAGAGAGAGAGAGAGAATGTTCTCGGGGAATGTTCCATAGACAGTTACACTGAAGGATACTCAGACGATGAGGGTGGGTGGGTGGCTGGCTCCATAATGCGCCATGGTCCTAGGCTCTCAGACTGGCTGGAGACCAGTTCAGTGATGAGGCTAATAGAAGGGAGACAATGTACAGGGCAGGGAGTCAAATAAATCTATAAACAGACATGCCACAGCTCTATAGCATTGACCAACAGGGATTGGGAAACAATCTTGTTCCCATTATAGCTGCCGGGGTTTGCGTTTTCACCTCTCTTGCTTTCTATCCCCCCACGGGAACTGAGAGGTGAACATGGGACTATTTGGGCTTCTGTTTGACAGATAATAATTCCTTTTAACCCATATCAGTGTCTGTGAAAGGGGACTGTTGTCTCTTTACTAAAACTTAGTGGGGTGTTTTGGTTGGTTAGCTCCCAGTACCAAAAGAAAGGGGAAGGGTGGATGGGGAAGCCAAGGATTGTGTTTTCACCTCTCCTGCTTTCTATCCCCACACGGGAACTGAGAGGTGAACATGGGACTATTTGGCCTTCTGTTTGGCAGATAATAATTCCTTTTAACCCATATCAATGTGTGTAATAGAATATTTGGTGTGACATTATCTGATTAGAATATGACCATATAGATCATCGTTGCAACCACTGTGATATATTTGCAGCAAATCTTGTAGATGGGCATCTCCCATGGTCCATTGTCAACCGGGTATTTCTTGATGAACCACTTAATTTGAACAGTCCCTCCAAGGTGTGCTGGCTAGTTACCTTGTGGGCAGTTCCCCAGGAGCCCACATTTGAAATCCAAGTATAGAGACAATATTTATATCTTCAAATACAAAATGATACATGTGTACAGACAGCATAATCATAACCAGCAAATCATAACCCTTTCATAGACCCCTCACTCAGCAACCTTTGTACAAGATTTCCTGCAAATTTATAACAGTGGTTGCAAGAATGATCTATATGGTGATATATGATCAGATAACATGACACACACCTATTTGCATATCCCCCTCCTGGTGACACATAAAACCTCCTCACTTAGCGAGCCCAATTTACCTGCCTGGGGATTCACGGAGTGGCACAGAGAAGCGAGGAAGGATCATTCAGCTGGCAGGGTGCCCACCTGCGACCCAGCAGGCCTAGGCTCAGTTCCCTGCCCTGACCCAGACTTCCTGTGTCACTCGGGGCAAGTCATCTGGGGCCGGATTTTTCTAAATATTGACGCATCAAGCGGGATTTTCTAAAGCACCACAGCGCCCAACTCCCAGAGGTGCACCTCAGTTCTCAGGCTATGAAATGGGGATAATGGGACCTTCTTGCCTCACCGGGGTATAGTGAGGATAGATGCGATAAAAAGTATGAGATGCTCAGATCTGATGGTGTGTATCTAAGAGTGTGTCTCAAACTTTTTTTACTGGCGAACCCTTTCACACAGCACGCCTCTGAGTGTGACCCCTCTAATAAAATTAAACACACTTTTTAATATATTCAACATCATTGTAAATGCTGGAGGCAAGCAGGGTTTAGGGTGGAGGTTGACAGCTGACCCCCCATGTAATAACCTCCCGACCCCCAGTTTGAGACCCCCTGACTAAGACAAACAAATCTGTTACTCTGGGTGTGATGCAAAGATCACTGACATGAATGGAATGAGTGCCGCCTCCCTTGCCTTCATTTGGCCTTGGGCCATTCCCCGATGCAGCAACTGATGGATATTCCTTCCCATAAGAAAAGGGCCATGCTTTTTGAGGAAAAGTGGGGAGCCCTGCAGAATGCACACCATCTATTTGTTTTGCCCTTTTTATTTTATGTTTGCTTTGCTTGGTACTGTTAGGTCTGGTCTATACTACCCGCCTGAATCGGCGGGTAGAAATCGACCTCTCGGGGATCTATTTATCGCGTCCCGTTGGGACGCGACAATCGATCCCCAAATCGGCGCTCTAACTCCACCAGCGGAGGTGGTAGTAAGCGCCGCCGACAAAAAGCGGCAGAAGTCGATTTTGCCGCCGTCCTCACACCGGGGTAAGTCGGCTGCGATACGTTGAATTCAGCTACGCTATTCACGTAGCTGAATTTGCGTATCTTAAATCGACTCCCCGCTGTAGTGTAGATGTACCCTCAGAGTGTTATATGTTGAGAATTGTATGATTAAAAGTGTGCCTACTCTTTGCCGCAGTAAGTCTCAGAACCGGAGAGGGGTTTAGCATTCCTCTCTCCACCCCGGCTGACCGGGAAGGGTGTCAGGTGGATCTACCCCAGTCGTAGCAGGACTGGGCAATAGAGAAGTTGGAGAAAAGGGAAGAGTTGTGTACTCGATAACTAGAATTGAGCAATTAAGAGCACAGATCATGAACCAGGCAGCAACTCAAACCTACGCCCAGGGCAAGTTGCAAGCCTTGAGACAGGACTTCCAGGCAGAAAAGGAAGCACTGGCTAAGCAAGTACCAGTCCTTCAGGGACTTGTCAAAATTTAATAATTTGTGCTCAGCATATGCTGTAACAGCAGTGTGTTTGCCACAAGAGAAAATTGAATAGTTAAATGCCAAAGGGCCATGCGTTTTGCCCTGGTGGCAAGCCTCATGAGGGAGGACTTGGGTAGCCTTGTGAGTAAGAATGTTTAAGAGAAGAGACCAGGAAGGGTGGGGGATAGTTGAGAAGCCCACCCTCCTATCTAAATTGGTAGTGGAAGAAGCCGGTGCCCATGGAAGGGATGGTTCAGCGAGAAAAGCAGGATCGGGCCCAAGCGGGCAGGCAACAGATAGAGTATTTGGAAAACAGGTTGGAAACTTTGAGGGCATAGTGGAAGGAAAGGAGTAAGTAATTATAAGCATGGGGATTTCAGATCCCCAGGACAATAATTGGAATGGTAAAATCTGAGTTGATTGGGTGTCTTTGGGAGACAAGCAAGTGATTTAAGAAAAGAGAGTGAGAAGTTAACTCTGTAGTTGCTAGAGGGAATCAAGCAGTGAAACTTGGTAGGAATGTCTGTAAGTAATCCAGGCAAGAGGTTATTTAAGTGGAATTATTCGACTATGAATAAGTTAGTCGAATTTGCTGAAGAACACTCCTGCTGTGTACAATCTGTGTTTTATAAGTTTGAGATGAATTGGTATTGTTTTAAAGTTGCAAAACCGAGAATTCTTTTGCCAGACACAGGAAACTAGTGTTGTTTAAGGTATTTAGCATTTAATCCTTAAGGTGACTTAATGCTTTACAAGATTTAAAATGTTTTAACTAAAGACCAAAGGTTGTAGCTGCAGCAGGGTAGTCAAAGCCAGGAGAATGGGAAAAGATTTGAATTTGTTTTTGGGTAACAAATAGCAGATAAAAGATCTGGTAAAGAGAGAGAAGGACAGTGCCCCTGGCTCTGTGTGGTCGAGCTGTCACTTTACTAGGGGTGCATGGAGATTTTGTAAGCACAAAAGAAACAGTTACACCTTGTGTAGAAATTGATGTGGCTACTGTATGTGTTCTGAAAGCAGGAGATAGAAGTAAAAGGCAATCAAAAGTTTGGGAAAGTTAATTGTGTCCTTTTTTTAAAGTAAGAGTCTTTAAGCTGTGGATAGCTTTGGATCCAGAAGCAAGCCAGAAAGAATCTGTACTAATGCAAATTAACTGATAAGGTAGAAGCCACTGAAACCTGGGCTACCTATGAAATAAATACAAGGAAATATGGGGTAATTCCTCTGTTTTGCCTGAAATCAACAAGAGTATTTGTATACAAAGGAAATATTTTAAACTATGACTGACTGCCCAGAAGGGGTAGACCTCTGTTCTTTTGTCTTTCAGATCATCAGAGAAAACGGATGCCAGTTGAACAGCATTCAATGTACCATGCATTTACTGGTACAATAGGGATTATTTTTGTGTTCTGTGTCCTGTCTTGTGGTGTTTGTCTTGTGGCCAGAATTGTTGGGTTTAATATTTTCATAAGACAGTCTAGTTCAAAATTAAATAGAAGGGTTAAATCAAAAAGCAGATACTTGTTTTATTCAACTTGGAATACAAAGTGTTTGGATAAATCAGGAAAATGTGATATACTAAAGTCTAATACATTTGCTTAAGTAAGAAAAACATGTCTTTGTGTGTATACTTCTGGTGTGTCTGTGTTCCTGTGTTTATGTGTTGAGATGTGTCACTGTGTGTGTGTGTGAGTGTGTGTTTCTGTTTTTCTGTCTCTGGCACAGAAAAGGGGTCAGAAGAGCTCTTAGCACTGCAGTGTCTGATGTTCAGAGGAATTCCAGGGTGAATAATTAAACTCCATTTAGAAATGCTGCTGCCCTGCACATATTTATGATCCGGGGACCTGCATTTCTTCCCCTGACCAGTGTCTCCGATGCTCCCATCACCGTGTCCCTTCCTGTCTGTGTCTGGTCAGCGCCCCCAGCCGGAGAACCGCCTCTGCTGCAGCTCCCGGGAAGGTTTTGTCTGAGCCCAGACTGGCTTCCCCTCGCTGGGTGTGTCAGTGTCTCTACACCGCGGTGTCCTCGGCTTTCAGGCTGTTCATGTGCAAGCAGAAAGTGGTGCTGTCCTCGAAGGCTGTAGATCTCCCCTGCATGGAGGAGGCGTAACTGTGGCTGGAGGGATCATAGTACCTGGCCAGCCACTCCAGCCCCTTCCTGGACTCCCGTCTGAACCAACACATCCAGGCACCGCTCAAGGGGAAAGTTTTCAGGGGACCGGCTGGTAACTGCACAGACCCAGGGGCTGCGGATTGTCTCCCCGGGTGCAGCCTGGGCAGAGAAAGGAACAGATTTAAAGAAGAGGCTCTCACTTTTATTTGCATATCACCCTGTTTATAAGAGACACAAGTTCTGCCGTGGAGCGAGCTCAGGTTTTGTTAGCTGCTACAAAGAAAACCAAATGGAGCCAAAGAGTCATTTGCCCTGGTGTTGGAGGGGAAAGTTTTCAGGCGAGGGGGGCTGCGGATGGTCTCTCTGGGTGCAGCCTGGGCAGATTTAAAGAGGAACCTGTCACCCCTATTTGCATATCCCCCTCCTTAAAAGAGAGACAAATTCCTTAAGAGCCCGTCTGAAAATCTAGGGTTGGGGATTCAGGAAGGCAGAGTCAGACGTCAGTGGTTAGGGATCCAGGCTGGGCTTACGGGTATGGGGATTCCATCCCCTTTTCCTTCCACAGACTTCCTGGGTTACCCTGGGCAAGTGTAACTTATTCCCCTTGTGTGTCAGGCCTCCATCTCCACGTATGGAGTTCTCCTCTCTGCCCCCTGCCCCAGGGCAGCCACCTGCTGCACCCCAAACTCCTCATCCCCGGCCCAGCCCTATGCCCCACACCCCAACCCTTGGTCCCAGCCTAGAGCCCACATCCAGCACCCAAACCCCTCCCAGAGCCCACACCCTTCCCACACCCAAAGTCTCTCCCAGAGCCTGCACCCCAAACTACTTCCTGCACCCAAACTCCCTCCCAGAACTTTCACCCCCTCCTGAACTCCAACCCCCTGCCCCAGCCCAGAACCTGCACCCAAACTTCCTCCCAGAGCCTTAGGCAGGTGTGTGTGTTTGGGGGGGGGCGGGGGAGATTTGGACCCATTCTGGGAACCACCAAAAATTATACAAACCTACGACCCCTGTCCACCTGTGGACATAAACAGCACTTTCCTGTCTCACAGACTTGTTGGGAGGATAAATGCATTACAGATTATGAGGTTCCCAGATACCATGTGATGTGGCCATGTAAGGGCCTAAAATACAGGAATGTCTTAGCCTGGTCCTGGGCCAAAGATCATTGAAATGAATGGGAGCGTTTCCAGTACTTCATTGGAACATTTCCACAGATACTTTTGGTGGATTCTCCTTCCCATGTGAAATGTGACTGTTTTCTCACCTGGGTAATTTGAGTGAAGACGCGTTGCTGTGGGAAGTAAAATACTGCTCAGTAGTGATGGAAAGCCCAGGAAAGTCAAAGGGAAAAATACTGCAACAACCAGCTGGTTAGTTCAATGTTCGCTGGATGGTGCCCTGTGTTATTAACCTGAGTCAGGAAAATTCTGGGACTATTGCTTGAAATATCAATGCAGGTGTTCGCAGAACGGGGAATGGAGATAATGAGGGTGATTCCTACAGAGCTTCAGCAATTCGGATTTAATTACAAACCCGGTGAGCTATAAGACTAGCGAAATATTCCTGTGCAGATTGATATTCCTGCATGAATCAACCACATCCTGCTGGCTTTATTCGTCCTGCGTGTAACCCCATTGATTTAACTGGGACCGGTCGTGGGAGTAAAGAATAAAGGATCTTGCAGAAGATTAGTAAGGACATTGGCTCATCAAAGCATCAGTCAGTGCCCTTTGAGCCGGCAGATGAGACATGGAAAGCAGAGAGTACAGTACCCCTGCTGCTGTTTTAGCTTCTGCTGTTGCTACTGATAATATCACCCAACTATTCCCTAGTGATTTCCCAGCCTTGGCTCTCAAACAAGGAAAGGAAATGTCATTATCTCCAGTGCTTCTAAACGTGTAAACTGAGGTACAGGGAAGTGAAGAGCCTTCACCCTCTGTTTACGCTGGTATGCGTGTTTGTGTCTTTGTGTCCTGAGCGGTGTGATTGTGAGTAGGTTTATTTTTGCATATGTGTGCAGCTTGCTTTCATTTGTGTGTGTTGTACTGCGAGTGTTCCTGTGCAGATACACAGGTGAGTCTGTGTTCATGTGTGGGTACAGGTGTGAGTGTGATGCCTTTGTATTCTCACCTGTGTGCTTGAAAAAGAAGAAATGGGTGAGAATAAACATTTGAATGGCAGCATGTGATGCTCAGAGGAATTCCAGAGGAGGGAACTAACCCCATTGTGAAACTGTCCAAGCCTGCAAATGTTTACAATCTGGGAGAGTTTTTCTGGGCTGCTTCCATCCCCTGTCCCTGGCAGTCGGGGGCTGGTTGGCGACCTCAGCAGCGGACATATTGCGCTGTTACTGCAGGGGAAGGTTTTTATCTGAGCTCAGACTCACTTCCCCTACTGTGTAACTCGCGCAGTAATACATGGCAGTGTCCTCCACTCTCAGGCTGGTCATTTGCAGGTAGAAGTTGGCACTGTCCTTGGAGGCTGTGAATCGGCCCTGGACGGAGGAGGCGTAGTGCTTGTTTGAGGGATCATAGTAGCTGACCAGCCACTCCAGCCCCTTTCCCGGCTCCTGTCTGATCCAATTCATCCAGGTGCTGCTCAGAGTGAACCCGCTGGTGGCACATTGCAGTTTATGGGACTCTCCGGGTTTCTTCAGCGCTGGCCCCGACTGGGTCAGAACCACCTGTGAGCGGGCCCCTGGGGGAGCAGGGAAATGGAAGATTGTAAATAAAGCTCAGTCACCCCATGAAACCAGTCATTAGTCCCGGGTTCAAGGAGCAGATGAAAACAACCAGGGAACAGCGGGAGAACCAGCCACACTGGGCACTTTGTACATCAGTCGGGGTGAGACGACAGAAGAGAGACGTGTCCCATACCACATTGATATCAGCAGCAATAATACCAGATACCCGCCCCGCCTGTGTATTAATGGGGGATAAATTATCTTCCAGAGCTGCTACAAAGAAAACCAAATGGGGCCAAAGTGTCATTTTCCTCGTTGTTGTCCAAGAAAGTTTTCAGACTATTGGCGGTAACTGTACAGACCCAGGGGGCTGCGGATGGTCTCTCCAGCTGCAGCCTGGGCAGAGAGTGGGACAGATTTAAACATCCACCTGTCACTCCTATTTGCATATCTCGCCCCTTATAAGAGAGACAACCTTCCTAAGAGCGCATCTGAAAATCTAGGTTTGGGGATTCAGAAAGCCGCAATCAGAAGTCAGTGGTTAGGGATCCAGGCTGGGGTTACAGGTTTGGGGATTCCATCCCCTTTTTCCTCCGCAGACTTCCTGGGTTACCCTGGGCAAGTGTAACGTGTTCCCTTGTGTCTCGGGCCCCCATCTGCACTTCGGACACACCAGCACTTTCCTGCTTCACAGAGTTGTTGTGAGGACAAATTCATTAAAGATTATGAGGTCCCCAGGCCAGAGTGTTTTCAATACTTCCCTGGAACAGTTTCAGCGATACATTGGGTGGATTCTCGTTACCATGTGAAATCTGACTGTTTTCTGACCTGGGTAACTTGAGTAAAAATGCGTTGTTGTAGGTAGTGCGCTGTTAATACTATAGTACTGCTACAGACTGATGGAAAGCCCATGAAAGTCAAATAAAGAAAAAATAAATAAAGAAAAAACAGAACAACCTGCTGTTTAGTTCTGTGTTCGCTGGATGACGCCCTGTGTTCACACACCTGAGTCAGGAAAATTCTGCAGCTATTGTTTGAAATTTCCGTGCAAGTGTTTGCAAAACAGGGAATGGAACTATCAAAATGCTGGAAATAATGAGGATGATTCCTACAGACATTCAGCAATTCGGATTTAATTACAAAACGCGGTGAGCAATAAGACTAGCAAAATATTCCTGTGCAGATCCCTATGCGTGCAGGAAACACTTACATCCTGCTGGCTTTATTCCCCGTGTGTGTAACCCCATTGATTTAACTGGGACCGGTCGTGGGAGTAAAGAATAAAGGATCTTGCAGAAGATTAGTAAGGACATTGGCTCATCAAAGCATCAGTCAGTGCCCTTTCTGCCGGCAGATGAGACATGGAAAGCAGAGAGTACAGTACACCTGCTGCTGTTGTAGCTTCTGCTGCTGCTACTGATAATATCACCCAACACTTACAATGACACCAAGAGGACCCAGCTGAGTGTCAGGCCTCGCCCCTGTGAGACCATCCTTTGCACAAAGCTCTTACCAGACTGAGATTTTTTCAAAGCCTCCTAAGGGATTTGGAGGCCCAAATGAATAAGAATTGAGAATCTCGATCTTTTACTGGGCTTTGAAAATCCCACTGTAAATAAGCAAAGGGGGGGCAGGGAGATATAGAGGCACAGACCATGGCAGGGACTTGCCCAACAACAGGTGAGTGACAGAGGCTGGGAAAAAATCCCTGTCGTCTAACTCCCAATCCAGCTGCCTAACCACCAGTGCACACAGTGGTATTTCAAGGAGAGCCAACAGCTTTATGAAATAATCCCAGTTAGTTTAATTTTTATCATTTGGGTTTCTGTGTGTGAAGGTGGGGGTGGGTGGGGGGAAGGTTTTCCACCGAGGATTTAAGATTCATTCAATAGGGAGAGAATTTAGAATTCAGACTTTCCTTGTACTGTGGTGTTCAGGGCTGCCCAGAGGATTCAGGGGGCCTGGGGCAAAGCAATTTTGGAGGCCCCTTCAATATAAAAAAGTTGTTATACTATAGAATAGTATAGTCTCGTGGGGGCCCCTGCGAGGTCCGGGGCCTGGGGCAAATTGCCCCACATGCCCCCCCCTCTGGGCAGCCCTGGTCATGAGGTTATTACTGGGGGTTGCGAGCTGTCAGCCTCCACCTCAAACCCTGCTTGGCCTCCAGCATTTATAACAGTGTTATAGACACGATCCAACCCCCCGTTCCCCGTCCCCTGACCACCACCCCCAGAACCTCTGCCCCCTCCCTGTCCTCTGACTATCCCCGGGACTCCCTGCCCCTTATCCAACCCCCCCATCCCTGGCCCCCTTACCATGCCACTTACCCCTCCTCCCCCCTCTCCCGGAGCCTCAGCACGCAGCGTCCAGGAGCGGCCCTGGACAGCGCTGCAGTGGTGTGGCTCCAGCGGGACCTGAGCTCCTGCTGCTTGGCCCAGAGCTCGCAGCTCTGCCCCCTTACCACGCGGCTCTGAGCGGGAGGAGCTCAGGCCCCCTGGAGCCACCCCACTTTAGCTCTGTCCAGGGCCACTCCTGGATGCGGCGCGCTGAGGAACCAGGGGAAGGCGGAGGTGGGGGGGAGCCTCCGACATTCTCGTGGGGGCCCCTGCGGGCCTGGGGCAAATTGCCCCACTTGCCCCCCCCCCCCGGGGACCCTGCAGCCAGTGGGGTTTATTCAGACACTGATTGATTTCTGCCCCACAGCCCCACCCGGACCCTGCATTGCCCATTTGCATGTCCCAGCCTCAGTCTCCCCTCTCTGAACCAGGGGCTGGGATAGTTTCCCGGCCTCCCGGTAGCGTTGTGGGGATAAAGGCAATAGCCGCTTGTGAAGGGCGGAGAAGCCCCGGTGAGGGGCCCCACATCGGTTATAATGAACTAATCACCTTCCGCTGCATTAATGCGATAAACATCCCAGTTTGCTGAAAGGGCCAGAGCCTCCCTGGTGTAAATCAGGAGTAACTCGTGTCTAGCAGAAGCCGTTGTGGTGACTTTACACTAGCGGAGGATTTGGCCCCAGGAGCAATTTGCTCCATCTGTTGGGTCTGATGCAAACCCCAATGCACTTGTCCCCTTTACACTGACAGACGCTGTCCTGTGAGTCTGACACAGAGACGGGCCCGGGACAGCCAACGTGCCAGGTCTGCGAGGGGAGAGCGACTCAGATCAGGACTCACTCCGGATTGGGGTTCACAGATGAAGCGAGGGATCTCTGCACCCAGCAAGGCTCTGGGCAGGAAGGGGAGACACATTGCCCGGGAATGGAAGGGTTAAAACTGACCAGAGGTTTGTGTTACATTCACCCAGTTGCTGGGTCTCCTGTCCGCAGGGCCGGCTTTAGGCCGATTCGGCTGAATCGGGCCCCGTGCCTAAAACGGCCCCGCAGCTCTCCACACCCCTCCCCCAGCTCTCTTCCCCCTCCTCCCCCTCCCCTGAACGCTCTGCCCCCTTGCTCCAATCAGGGGCAGGCGGGCAGCAGCAGATAAGCTGGGGCGGAGGGGGACGCGAGGAGGAGGGCTCTGGGGAGGTGCAGCGTGGCCCAGTCCGGCCCTGGCCCAGCCAAGCGGCTCCGGCCCCAGCCCCAGTAGCTCCAGCCTGGCCTGGCCCAGCTCGGGCCCCGTGGCACCGGACCTGGCCGAGCAGCGCCGGCCGAGGACCCCCGGCCCCGGTGGCTCCGGCCCGGCTCAGGCGCCGGCCCCAGTTCCGGCCGAGTGCGCCGGCCCGGCCCCGGCAGAGCACCCCCGGCCCCAGCGGCACCGGCCCGGCCCCAAACCTTGCTACCCTGGCCGGAGCTCCTGATTCCTGGGGGCGGGGCTTGCCACGCCTCCAGGAATTGGGCCCCGATCTTGGTAAAGCCGGCCCTGCCTGTCCGAGCCCAAAGCGGTGTGTGTGTCACTGCTGCCCCCGCACAGCTGCCAGGAGAAGGGCGATTCCGCAGCCTGGGTTTTTGTATGATCACAAACCGGCTTCATTTCACTGTGTCTCCCACAAACAGATTATATTTTTTATTGATAAATATGGTAAACCTGAATTTCATCAAACACTCGAAACCCCCCCCGCCTCTGCCCCCGAAAACATATTTCCTTCCACCAGCATTGAAACTTACAAATTCTCAAAGTAAAATCATGCTGAAAACACACAATTCTGTGCAACTATATAACAATCAACAATGGTTTCAAATAGACACCAATATTGGCTGTCAAAACTATTTAAAAAAAAAAATTCTGCCGAGCCTAATTCTCTCCAAACTCCACTTGGCTACAGGCCAGTCATTTTCACAGGATCCAGGATATTACTTCCAGCCAGCCAGCCCCTTCATCAACGCTCTGTAGGTGGAGCCGCTCTGGCTCCTAACCCAGGAGGAGAGTCTCAAAGGGCACGAGGGGCTGGAATTATCAGAGACCTCGAAGCACCAAAGATCTGGGTGAGATAGCCACAAACAGAGGCACCGGATGTCATATTTATCCTCTTGGCACAAAATCCGACCGGCCTGGGAATTGCAGCAACCCAGTGCGAGCTGTGCAGGGGTGATTCCTGGGTGCTGGGGCCATTTATCCCCAATAAACAAACACTCGGGATGGAACAGTCTCGGGGTTTCTCTTCCCTCTCCTGGCTGCCCGTTAGGTGAGAATTTGGAGGAGACCCAGAGAGAGACACAGAGAGATGGAAATAATATATTTTATGTGTTAAATGAAAGGGATTAGAGAGTGGGTTTCGGTTAGGTTAAAGAATAATTTAGGATTGAGGTTAAGGGATAAATATAGGTTTCTGGTTAGGGCAAGGGTCAGTATTTGAGTTAAAATTAGGATCGGGATTAGAGCTGGAGATACAGAACAGAGTTAGGATTAGGAGTAAGGTTAGAAATAAATGTAGCGTTAGGTTAGGTTAGGTTCAGGTTAAGGTTACGGATATGGTTATCAGAAGAGTATAATGAAAAAAAGGATGGTTTTGGGTAGCAGATGTAAAGTGATTCTTTGTCTTGCTAGGAAGAAAGTTGACAATATGGAATCAGGGGGGAGGGATAGCTCAGTGGTTTGAGCATTGGCCTGCTAAACCCAGGGTTGTGAGTTCAATCCTTGAGGGGGCCACTTAGGGATCTCGGGCAAAATCAGTACTTGGTCCTGCTAGTGAAGGCAGGGGGCTGGACTCGATGACCTTTCAAGGTCCCTTCCAGTTCTAGGAGATAGGATATCTCCATTAATTTAAAATAAATGGAACTCTGATGCCCTTAGGAACGATTTTTTAATGTTATTTAATTGCCTAACTCCCACTGACATCAAGGGGAGGTAGGAGCTTCAATACCTTTACAAACCCTCTGTCCCATACAAACTTAGAAACCACATTGCCCATGTTCCTAGGTCTTCCACCAGCCATACAGAATGTTCCTTGGTACCCACAGCAACACACACATAGAAATTCTCTCTATTTAGATGAGCTTGGGGTGAGCTCAAGATATTTTAGGACACTTTCCATGAGTCAATTGGTACAAAGACTTCCTCAGAAGTTGAATGTGGAATTAGGAGCATGGTTAGGGTTAAATCAAAGAATAATTTAGGGTTTGGATTGGGATTAGGGGATAAATACAGGTTTATGGTTAGGGCGGTGGTTCAGTATTCCCTGCTTTTCTCAGAAATATCCCGAACTCATTGTACCGAGCATAGCTTGGAGTCACCGGATACTTAGGTCAGTGTAAGGGACTGTCTGGGATTCAACACTGACATATCCCTACGCACAGAGCAAGTTTCACTCCCTCCTGCAGGGCCCAGCCGTCTCTCTCTCACACACTCTGTCTCCCTTACAGGTGTCTCGCTATAGGAAAAGCACCGGACTATAAGGCAATGCGTTTCCCCCGAGCTTGTGCTCTAGACTGTCTCTGGGTTACTGCCGTCATGGCCTTTATTCTGACAGAGCCCACAACCCGCACCGTCCCTCAGTGCTCAGTGCTCTCCCTTTCACTGAAGCGGAAGCAGCCGCTGGCTCCCCGCAGCTGTGGCTCCTTCCCCATCCGACAGTCCCGGGAGAGTCTCACGTCTCTGGACATCTCCTCTCTCGTATCTATTGTACAGCTCTGCCCGGGGCATTCAGCAGCAGGCGCGGCTGGAAGATTCTAAACCCCAGTGACAGGAGGTTTGTGTTACATTCACCGGGTTGCTGGGTGTCCTGTCCGAGCCGGAAGCGGTGTGTGTGTCACTGCTGCCCCCGCGCGGCTGCCGGGAGAAGGGCGATTCCACAGCCTGGGTTTATGTATGATCACAAATCGGTTTGGTTTCGCTGTGTCTCTCGCACAGTGATAGCGGGCGGTGTCCTTGGATTTCAGGCAGGTCATTTGCAGGTACAGCTCACTCTTGGGATTATCCCTGGAGATGGTGAATCGGCCTGTCACTGAATCAAGGTAGTATATTGTACCCCCACTGCTTCTTATATAAGCAACACATTCCAGTCCCTTGCCAGGAGCCTGTCAGCAGGGCCGACTTTAGACCCATTCCCCCGACTCCCCCAATCGGCCCCACGCCTAAGAGGGCCCCGCGCCTTGCACCTAAGAGGGCCCAAGCCCAGCCAGAGGGCGGCAAGTCCTACAGCCCTGCTACCCCGGCCGGATGGCAGCAAGCCCCGTGGCCCCGCTCCCCTGGCCAGAGCACCTGGTGGAGTGCAGCAAGCCCCGCGGTCCCGCTACCCTGGTTTTGGGAGTTGTCCCTGGAGGTGGTGAATCGCCCTTTGACAGAAGCGGCGTAATATTCCTTACTCCCATCGAAGAAAATCACAGAGACCCACTCCAGTCCCTTCCTGGGAGATCTTGTCGGAGTCAGTGCATCCCGGCCTGGCTGAAATCAAATCCGGAGCCTTTACAGGTGAGGCGCAGAGATTGTCCCGGCTTCTTAACGTCTCCTCCAGACTCCACCAGCCGAGCTGAGCCCCAGCCCCTGAGGATAGAAAAGCTCATTAACAATCCAGATAACGGTGCTGATGCCAAAAATAATATTTACTAACTGTGCTGCTGCTAATATAATTCTTGCTTCTTTTACGATTGCTGCTGGTAATAATTCTGATTCGAATACTACCACAGAGCATTTGAAACCAAGGATATCTCTATTTTCCCCAGAAGAAATACACACCTTGGAAAGCTGTCATCATGAAAAGGAAATGCAGCCAAAACGTTCTGCGTATTTGCAGGCAAAAGTTCTCTAGAGGGTTGGGCCGGTCACTGCCCAGGCACTGGGAGCTGCAGGTTCTCCACCCAAAGGGGAACCGCAGGCTCTAAGCAGGGAATGCAAATACTCGATTTGCATATCCGTACTTTTAAAATGGAGCCCTGGGGCTGGGATTTCATTTCTTACCTAGGTCCCTTGTCCGAGCCGTGGGAGATGAGATCATGATATGCTGTGAGACCCTGAGTGAGCAGAAGCATCTCCAAACTGATCTAAAGCACTGCATTGATCCATGCTGTCACATTTAGCTCAGGAGTGATTATAGCCTTGGATGATAAAAATACTCAGCTCTGTAACAGAGATTTGGGAAAGGACGGCGAGCTTTAGTGTCCCCTTTTTAGAGGTGGATAAACTGAGGCACAGAGAAGGAAACTGATTTGCCCAAGGCCTGTTCAAACAAAAGCCAGGTCTCCTGAGACCCAGCCAAGGGTTCTAGCCACCACACTACACTGCCTGACACCGATTAATGCAGCATTTAAATAATTATTCGCGCACAGGGACTTGAAGATGGGCCTCCCTTGATCCCAGAAGAACATCCTGAACACCGGGCTATGGCTTTCTCGTCACAAAGACTCTGTAAGTATCTGTACCAAGTGGAACAACTTCAAATGCAGTTCTGTGGAGATGAGTTCCCCGGAAAAACTTCTAGCCGGTCCCTGGGCACTCTCCTGGGAGGTACGAGATCTACCTTGAACTCCAGCCTCTGGCTCAGGCAGAGTGGGGTGGAGAGTCAGGGTGCTTAACTCGAGGCTGTAATTTCCACTGGGAGCCAGGCAGCTATGACCCTTATATGACGTGTACCCCCAGGACTCCCTAGCTTATTGATCCAGCCAGTGCCCCCAGTGGGGCGGGTCTGGTGTTTAAATGGGGTCTGAGTCTCTTCCCATATTTCCACAGACGTTCAAGCGAGCGCCCGAACCAGCCAACTCCAGAGCGTGGCTATAAGACAGAGCTTCGTTTATGTCCTAGGTCCCTGGCTGTTTGTGTCCTCCGCTCTCAGGCTGCTGATTTGCAAATGCTCCAGGCTGTTGGTGTTGTCTCTGGAGATGGTGAATCGCCCTTGCACGGTATCAGCATAGTAGGCACTTCCCTGGCCAGCAACTCCCGCCTCTTCCTGGGGGCCAGAGGGATCTGATCCATGAGATAGCTGCTGAAGGTGAAGCCGGAGGTGTTGCAGGAGAGGCGGAGAGAGTCTCCAGGTTTTTTCACATCCCCTCCAGACTCCACCAGCTGGACTTGCAGCCTGGCCCCTGCAAATACAGATTTGTTTAAAAGCTTGATTCTATCAGAGTCCGGAACTCAGGCTAAACTTAATTGCCTTCGTTGTTACCTGGGAGAAGTGACAGAATGAGATTTAAGTTTAACCAAAATCTCATTTTCCTGGGTTCTGTGAGAGTTAGAAATTCCGAGGGGCGGAGCAAAAGCGTTTTCTTCTTGGAGGAGCTGCAGGACCAGAGACGTGGCAGGATTTAAACAGGGTGATTATCATTTGATTTGCATAGACACCTCTATATAAGGGAGAGGTTCCCCGGGCCGAGCACCGTGAGCGTGGCGGACAGGTACATAGATGGGATGAATGTTGATATATAGATAGGTGTGTATGGGGGTAGATAGATGTATGGGGGAAGATAGATATTTGGCAAGGGAATGTTAAATAGATGGATTTACTGAGTGATACTCAGACGATAAGGATGGATGGTGGAATCCATAATGCGCCATGGTCCTAGGCTCTCAGACTGGCTGGAGACCAGTTCACTGATGAGGCTAATAGGACTGAGACAATGTACAGGGCAGGGAGTGAATAAATACCGTATGTAACATTTTAAACCTACCCGACACAGGTCTATGGCACTGACCAACAGCGATTCTGGCAGAAGCCTTGGGCCCTTTTATACCTGCCAGAGTTGATGGTTTTTCTTATCCTGCGTTCTATCCTCACACGGGAACTGAAAGGTTTACATGGGAATTTTAACACTTTTCTTTGGCAGATAATAGTTCCTTTAAATCCATATCAGTGTATGTAATAGAATATCTGGGACCGAGTGAATCCCCCCCACACCCAGTGCGGGACACCCCGTTCCTGGTATCTCCGCCTCCTGTGGATCTAGATCTGACTGAACAGCCGGGTTCATTTCCCCCATTTCCAACAGAGGAAATTACTGTCTCCTGTGAGCTCCCAGCGCGCAGCCTGTCAGCATCAAACCAGCTGGGACTTCCTCTGGTAACCGCCACGGGAGGCTTTTGTCTGAGCTCAGACTGGCTTCACCTCATTGTGTCTCCCTCACAGTGATACCGGGCGGTGTCCTCAGGCTTCAGGCCGGTCATTTGCAGATACAGCAGGTTGTTGGGATTGTCCCTGGAGATGGTGAATCGGCCTTTCACTGCATCAGCATAGTATGTGCTAGTCCCAGTACCGCTGTTGATACCGGTGACCCACTCCAGTCCCTTCCCGGGAGCCTGACGGACCCAGTGCATCCAGTAGTTGCTGAAGGTGAACCCGGAGGCTTTGCAGGAGAGGTGGAGAGAGTCTCCGGGCTTTTTCACATCCCCTCCAGACTCAAGCAGCTGCACCTGCAACCGGACACCTGGGAATAAAATCACGTTAAGAGTCATATCAATATTGTTTGCGAAGAACACAATATTCCCCTATATCTATAAAGAAACTAGTATGAGAAAATACCTTCGAAAGCTGCTACAAAGAAAAAGAAATGGAGGCAAAATCTCATTTTCCCTGGTGATGGAGGGGAAAGTTCTCACGGGATTGGCTGGTAACTGCACAGACCCAGGGAGCTGCTGATTGCGAATCTGGTTGCAGCCTGGGCAAAGAGAAAGACCAACTTAAACAGGGAACGGTCACCCCTATTTGCCTATCCCCCTCTTTATAAGGAAGAGCAACTCCTTCCCTGAACAATCACACTTCCTGCTCTGCAGATCCAGAACAAAGGAGGAAGACCCGTTGTTAGAGAAATAAGGATTGAAAGAGATTTCAATCCCTTAAAATTATAGATAGATAGATAGATAGATAGATAGATAGATAGATAGATAGATAGATAGATAGATAGATAGATAGATGGGGTGGATGGGGATAGATATATAGATAGATAGATAGATAGATAGATAGATAGATAGATAGATAGATGTCTTCAACAATGATAACATTCCACAGGGGCATTTGTCAGTCAACTTTACGTGCTTCATTACTGCTTATATTTCCTCCCCTGCTACTGTCACACCAATGGTTCCTGCCAGTAATAACAGAATATAGAACACGAAAGGATTTTATACAGTCCTCCGCATGTTCAGTCAAATTCTAACTATTTCATCTACTCCGTTCTGTAAAATAAAACTGAGCACACATCGGCCCCATTGACATAATGTTGACTATTGAGGTTAATTCCTGTCTTTTCTTAGATTTGGCCATTTTAAAAGCAAACACAGTGTGAACCCACCGTTGGTTTTGGTGACGGGCTTTGTCCCTGTGATCCAGTCTCTCACGTAGTGACATGGGCTGTGTCCTCGGGTCTCCGGCTGCTCATTTGTAAATACAGCCAGTTGTTGGGATTGTCTTGGGAGACAACGAATCGCCCTTTCACCGAATCGGTGTAGTGTGAACTCTTCCCTGTGTACTCCACCCTGGAGACCCACTCCAGACACTTCCCAGGAGCCTGAGGGACCCAGCACTGAAGTTTAACCCTGAGACATTACTGGAGAGTCGGAGTCAAAGTGCACCTGCAGCTTTTGTAAATGAGCTTTTTGTAAAAGTGCAAATGAGCAGGTTGTGTAGGTATAGAGTTAAAAATCATGTTTTCCAATCTCCACTACCCTTTTTCAGGCTTGTCCCCAAGGCTGTGCTGTGATGTTTTTACATTGCTTCCCCCCTTGCTGGACGAGAAAGTGGACCCTGCATGCCACCCCCTCTGTCTCTCACGGATTCCCCCCAGTTTGTGTTATTATTAAAACCAGAAAATGAATATTTTGGGGGGTTATTTCTTTATTGATTTAACCCAGATTTTTTTTTCTCCTAGGAAAATGCTCCTTGTGCTAGAAGAGGCACCATTGGTGGAAAAACTATTCAACTAACCAGACAAAAAAACAAACAAACAAAAGGGAGCAAACAAACAAATGGTGGGTTCTCGTGCCAAGAGCTGGGCGAGCGGTGTTTTTCTGCTGGAGTGTGTCACTGACACTGACAGGGTGACACTGAGCGAATCCCAGCCCGGTGAATTGAAGAGGGCGCTCGACGGAACCGGAATGAATCCGGTTGAGGCTCTATGGCCTGTATCATGCAGGAGCTCAGACTAGTTTCTCATCCTGCTCCGCTCCGCCCTTTAGGTCTCTGACTCTGTAACTGTCCAGGACACTGTGAGTGGGCTCAGAATTTGTCCCTGCAGAGGAAAGAAAGAGGAATAGCCGCAAATAATGTTTTTCTGTCCTTTGTGGGAACTTGTGTAAACTCTTTGATCTTCACTAAAATAATAATAAAAAAAAAGAGGAATAATGATAAGAATAAAAAGGGGTTGTTGTTGCTAGACCTCTTCCCATAACTGATCTCATTTTCACTTACAGGTCTTGGGCGCCCCCAACCCACTTCTCTAATTATTGCAGGGAGAGGTTTTTGTCTTGGCTCAGACCGGCTTCCCCTCACTGTGCTTCCACCGCACAGTGATACCGGGCGGTGTCCTCGGGCTTCAGGCCGGTCATTTGCAGATACAGCAGGTTGTTGGGGTTGTCCCTGGAGATGGTGAATCGGCCTTTGACTGCGTCAGAGTAGTAGATATTTCGCCCTTTGCTGCCGATGAATGACACCCACTCTAGTCCTTTCCCGGGAGCCTGGCGGACCCAATTCATATTGTAGCTGCTGAAGGTGAATCCAGAGGCTTTGCAGGAGAGGCGGAGAGAGTCTCCGGGCTTTTTCACATCCGCTCCGGACTCCACCAACCCCTGCGACCGGGCACCTGGGAAGAAAGACACAATACAAATCACATCAAAAGAGCAATAGTATAACATTCACCTGACTGTGCAAATTACTCAGGAGACAAAAATACCTTCCAAAGCTGCAAAAATGAAAACTAAATGAAACCAAAGTCTCATTTCCCCTGTTTTGGAGGAGAAACTTCTCAGGGGACTGGTTGGTAACTGCACAGACCAGGGGGCTGCGGATTGTCTCTCCGGGTGCAGCCTGGGCAGAGAGAAGGACAGATTTAAACAGAAAACTCTCACCCTTATTTGCATATCCCGCTGCTTATAGGAGAGACACAACCCCTTTCCGTCAATGCTCAGAGTTATTTGGCTGGTCGCTCTAAGGGAGGGAGTCGGACTGGCGCTAACTCTGTGTCTGGGCAGCGCCCAGCGAGTGCGGGGCCATCTGACCATACAGGTGCACAAAGAGCTCCCTTGAAATCCCTCCCATCCCTCCGGATGTAAGGGCTGAGCTACAGTTTACTGAAGGGAAGGGAAAGACCCACCTCTGGCGTTAGCAGAGTTTGGATCAGACCCTTACAGTGAAGACTATTCGAATAGCAATCAGGACAGTATCATGTGAAAATCTGTGTTTGTATTGAGGCCAGAGGAGTTTGGAACCTGATGTCTCCTTTCAGGAGTGTGTTAGATCTATAGTGCCATGGGGGGATTTTTTAAAGGAAGTTGAGAGCATTAGTGCCCAAAAAATGTAACGCCAGCACATTTAGGCACTTTTGAAATCCAAGTCCTACTTATCACACCTTGAGAATTGATTCCCCAAATACTCGTCTTCTGCGCTGTGCATTTTTACTTTGGTGTCTGATAAGGGCCACATTCAAACCGGTGAATATTCAAGAAGCCCCAGTTTTATGGACACATGATCATAGATGGATATTGAGCTCTGAAGCCTAGTGACTGATTTTTATTCACTCTGTCTGTAGCTCCCGTTCCTGTGCCCAGGGCTGGATTGTTTGTGGAAGTGCTGCCCCTGCGCGGCGCACGGGAGAAGGGCGGTTCTGCCGCTTGGGTTTTTGTATGAGCCCTGTTGGGATTCCCCTGTGTGTGTGTGTCTCGCACAGTAATACCGGGCGGTGTCCTCGGGTTTCAGACTGTTCATCTGCAGGTACAACAGGCTGTTGGGGTCATCTCTGGAGACGGTGAATCGCCCTTTTACCGAGTCACTCTCAGGGCCGGCTCCAGGTTTTTCCCGCCACAAGCAACAACAACAACAAAAAACAAAAAAAAACCCAAAAAATGGAGTGCCGCCCCTTGAAAAGTGCCGCCCCAAGCACATGCTTGGAACCCTGGTGCCTAGGGCCGGCCCTGAGCACAGCATCCAGCTAGTATCTGCCAGGCGCTTATCCCATAAGGACACACCTCCACTGATCAGTCCCACATGCTGTTTTCTATCCAGCATTGGTGCCAGCAGCAAGGTAAGCAATTCTCAGCTATGTATTTCCCCAAGGGTCTCCTCCAGGAAAGCTCGCAGACCTCACTGAGTTACCATCTGGAGCTAAATCTCTGAGTCTGACAAAGATTGGGCTCAGCTTCCCATAGCCCTGTGTAGCATTTACACCTGTGCAAGATGGGTGTGAAGCGCTACCAAATCAGAATGGTAGGTGTTCTAGACCCGCTTTGCACAGGGTTCAGGGCAATTTGAACCAAGTCTAAACTCTGCCCTTTACGATCAGGCAGTAGGAGCTCTCAGGGGTTCTGCTGGCCAGCTCTGGATCAGAGAGCACGGATGGTATTGTATGACCGACATGGCTTGGCTCACTCAGTTGGATGCCTCTTGACCAGCTACATCTTAAGCTGCCCAGCACTGCCATGTTCTGGATGCACAAGCCCAGTGGCTGGGGGAAAGCTCACCCAGGGGCAGCCCAGGGGAAGATGAAGAGATGGACTCATTAACCATGGAGTCCACGCCACACCGTGCCCAACTCTACAGCTGGACCTAAACTGAGTCTCTTAATCTGGCCCACTCTCTTCCCAAGATGCTGGGGGTTCAGATCCAACCCAGCCTGGTTCTAGCCCATCGCTGGCTTCACACATCTCTGCCTGAGGCTGGCGCTTTGCTTCCCGTGGAGCATACCTCCCGGAGAGACCTTTCCCTGCCCTGGGGACCTGCACCCGCTGGTATATGGGAGTTTATGCCAAGCAGGCAGCTCTCCCCCATGCACTCTGTTCGGTTTGGCCCCCACTGGCCACAGGCTGGCAAACACAACACCCCCCCACCCCCCAACTCCCCTCCCTACACCCCCGCTGAGCGCTGCACTGGCACAGGGTTACCTGATATGATGGATGGGTTGCTTTGCCCTCCCTCGGGCTTCACCCAGACCTCGATGGTGAACTGGCCCCTGTGGACCTCAGGCCGCACCAGCAGCTGTTCCTGGCTCCCAGAGAAGTAGAGGGTGGAGAGGCTGCCTCGAGGGGTTGTGACATTATCTGCTTACAGTATGGCCATATAGAGCATTGTTGCAACCAGTGTTATATATTAGCAGCAATTCTTGTACAAAGGTTGTCGAATGAGGTGTCTATGACAAGGTGATGATTTGCTGGTTATGATTATGCTATCTGTATGCACATATCATGTTTGTATACGAAGTTATAAGTATCGGCTCTATATTTGGATTTCAAATGTTTGCTCCTGGGGTAATGCCCACAAGGTAACACCCAGCACATCTTGGAGAGACTATTCAAATTAAGTGGCTCATCATGAAACACTTGGTTGACAATTGAGCCTGGGAGACGCCCATCTACACTGAGTGGACTCTCATGTAAACATCCTGTCTGGAGTATGGGTAATGGCTTCCTGCAGTGACTGAGGGAAATTGGGCGTGAACATGAAACTTGCCCATGTGACTCCAAACTCCATCTCGTTGCTGTAATTTTTCACAGTGAGAACAAGGGGATGCCTCCACATGGAAAAAGCTATAAAAGGCCCTGGAAACACCTGAACACAAACACAAACTGAAGCTCTGAACAATGGACTGAATGACCCACCCAAGCTGTGGATGTGCTCCGGAGACTTGACTTAAGCCAGCAGTTTATTCCATCACTGCTACAAGCCTGAACCAAGAACTTTGCCATGACTGGATGTAATTGATTCCTTTAACCAGTTTTCACTCTCACCTTTCTTTCTTTCTTTCTTTCTTTCTTTCTTTCTTTCTTTCTTTCTTTCTTTCTTTCTTTCTATAAACCTTTAGATTTTAGATACTAAAGGATTGGCATCAGCCCGATTTTTGGGTAAGATCTAAGTTATATATTGACCTGGGTGTGTGGCCGGTCCTTTGGGATCAGAAGAACCTATTATTTGATGAGACCATTGCAAAGAACCACTCATCTCCGAATCCAGTGTTTTTGGTGGTGATAGAAGAACTGGAATGCCTGAGGAAACTGCCTGTATGTTTTCTTGTTAGCCAGTGTGGTGAATCAGGAGTTTATTTTTGTGGCTGGTTTGGTATATTGTGTTTGCCCTAGTTCTCAGCAGTTCCTCATGAATTTGGCATTCTCAGTTGTGACCCACTGAGGCACGGTTACAGGGGGAAGCTTGGCCCTCCCCAGCCCGAGCCACTGTGCCACCCAGGGAGCTGTCTGGGCCTAGCCCTGAGGCAGTCCTGCGCACCTAGGAGCCCTGCGAACCACCCAGGCAATTTAAAAGGTCCAGGGCTTATCTCTGCCATCCATCCCAGCCCTTTGCCAGGGGTGTCGGATCCAGTGCCACCAGTACCAATCAGACACAGCACAGGATAGTTTGAAGGTCTCTCCGGGCTTCACCGCTCCCGGGCCGGACTCCACCAGCTGAATCTCTGAGAGGACACCTGGGAAAATAGAAAGTAAAACCTCGATGTTCCCACTTTGGTATTAAAATGCGCTGAAATTCTTATTATTTTCCGTCTTAGACAATGACCTACATGAAGGGGCGGCCAGGAGGAGAAGGAAAATGTATAAACACATCATGGTCTCTAGCAAGGACACTTTCTCTGCGGCAGATCTCCAGCTGGGTTTCGGAGGAGGCAGCTAGAAAAGAAATTCCCGGCTGAGCGATGCGGGGATTGAGTCTGAGTAGAAGGAGAAGTTTCTATTTGAGAAGAAAGCCCCAGCCAGCAATTCACATGAAGTTTCAACACACCGGGTAGAAAAGAGAGGAAAGGAGATTACTGGGAACTCCTTCCCTACAGATGAAAATCGTGTCGGGTGGACATGGCCCATGACCTGTGGTCTGATCCAGCATCTACTAACCTCACAGGAACTGCTGCCATTGACTTCAGCAGACACTGGACCTGAGCTGAGCTGATGAAGTTTTAATTTAAGAGTAATATTTGGGGCAGAACTTCAGCTGGAGTCAATTCTTGTTCTTGAGCACGTGCCCCAATGACTTTCCTCTGACTAATTTATGGGGCGCGCACTTGGAATCCTGTCTCCCATGTATTATTTTCAATATCCATCCGTAAATGACCAGATCCCATTCACACAGTGGCTAAGTTAAAGTCAAAACAAAAGTTCAGCAATATCGGCTAATATTGGTAAAAAAAAAAGTAGTTCGACTCTCTCTCCATCTGTGGCTTTCAGTTTTCCCAACCAACACACAGGATCACCCAACACACACACACAGTTCCAGGCAGGACACATGCTCACAAAACACACGCAGCTGCATCCTAAAAACAGCAACAAGAGCCACACACACAGCACCCACACCACACACTCACCACAACCCTACAATAGAGATATACACAACCAGAGCAACATCGCACAAACACAGAGCACGGACATTGACAACACACGCACAAAGCACATACTCGTCCAATGCAGGCACATACACAGCAGCACCTACCCGATACTCACATTGTTTAAATAACTCCCAGTAACATCCACGTCGCTGGATAGCACTTTTAAAACAACAACTACTCGCAGCATTTCTTTTCATTTGAATTGTTTTCTTCCACTGACAGAAATTGTTCTCATAAGACAGAGGTGGGCAAACTATGGCATGCAGGGCACATCCGTCCCGTGGGACCCTCCTGCCCGGCCCCTGAGCTCCTGGCCAGGGAGGCTACCCCCGGCCCCTCCCCTGCTGTCCCCCCTCCCCTGCAGCCTGGGCTCTGGGCGGCACCAGCCACTGGTGCTCCAGGCAGCGCGGTAAGGGGGCAGGGAGAAGGGGAGGTTGGATAGAGGGTAGGGGAGTTTGTGGTGGAGGTCAGGGGGCGGGGAAAAGGGGGTTGAATGGGTGCAGGGGTCCCAGGGGGCAGTCAGGAAGGAGAGGGGAGGTTGAATAGGGTGGTGGGGGGCAGTCAGGGGCAGGGGTTCTGGGGGCAGTCAGGGAGAAGGGGTGGTTGGATGGGGCAGGGATGGGGGGGTAGTCAGGAATGAGAGGAGGGGTTGGATGGGGTGGTGGGGGACATTCCGGGGCATGGGTCCAGCGGCGGTCAGGGGACAGGGAGGGGTGGATGGGGCGGGGGTCCCGGGAACCATCAGGGAGTGAGAAGAAAAGGGGGTTGGAGAGCGGGCGGCGGCCGGGCCATGCCTGGCTGTTTGGGGAGGCACAGCTTTCCCTAACCAGCTCTCCATACCATTTCAGAAACCGATGTGGCCCTCAGACAAAAAGTTTGCGCCCCTGATCCACAGAGAGAAAGCGAGAGAGAGTAAAGCATTCACTTGTATTCCAAACTTCTGTAAAGGATGCATGAGGTTTTTCCCCTCTCTTGTAGAAAAGTGATTAGATATCGGATGAGACTCCGGATCCATCTAATCCAGTATCCTACCTCCAACGGTAGCTAATGCTTCCGAGGCAGGTTGTTGGCATTGCAGTGTTGTTGTAGCCCTGCTGGTCCCAGGCTATCAGAGAGACAAGGTGGGTGGGATAATATCTTCTATTGGACCAACTTCTGTTGGTGAAAGAGACACGTTCATGAGCAACACAGAGCTGGTTTTCAGGTCTGGGAAAGGTCTGTGTAACCAGGACCACCAGGAATGCAAAATCATGCTGTGAAGTGCCCCTGTCCCCTGTTTGCCAGAAGCTGGGAATGGGCGACAGGGGATGGATCACTGGGTGATTACCTGTTCTGTTCATTCCCTCTGGGGCACCTGGCTTTGGCCACTGTTGGCAGACAGGATACTGGGCTAGATGGACCTTTGATCTGACCCGGTATTGCCATGCTTAATGTCTGATTTTCTCTGTGAATTCATCTAATTCAGTTTAAATCCAATTTTTAATTTTGCACTCCACAACATCCCATGGAAGGTAGTTCCACAAGCCGACTGTGCCTTGTGGGAAGAAGTAGTTCCTTAAATTTGTTTTACAGCTGCTGACTATTAATTTCATTGGGTGATCTCTAGTCTGGTGAAAGAAAGAAAGAAAGAAAGAAAGAAAGAAAGAAAGAAAGAAAGAAAGAAAGAAAGGGGTCAGATCACACAGCATTTGCTAATAGCTGGTTCATTTCCCTGCCCTGTTATACAGCTCTGAACAAAGGAGCTCTGGTGTTTTCAGCTCCTTTCCAAGGGCTGGGGTTGGGGGGGTGACTTTATCTGGATTTTATTTGATTAAATTGTTTTTAAGGAACCACTGAACTTTAAGTCTAGTGGTTTTGTGGTGATACCAGGACTGCAAAGCCTAAGGAAACTGCTTTTCTGACTTCTTGTTAGCCAGCGTGGTGAAACAGCAGTTTACTTTTGTCTCTGGTTTGGTATATCTTATGGGATAATAACTACCAGTTTTAGGGTGTATTTGCCCTATTTCTCAGCAATTTGTCCTCAATTTGGTATTCTTAGATGTGACTCACCAAGGCACAGTTACAACCAGATCCCCAGTTAATGTGAATCAGGAGTAACTCAAGTCTAGTGGAAGCAGCTGCAGTGACTTTACGCTACCAGAGGATTTGGCCCCATGAGGAATTCGCTCTATCCGTTATGTGTGATGCAAACCCCAGTGAGAGCAAGAGGATGAATCCCGTTGTCTCTGATGGGCACTGGATCAGTCCAGCAATGTGCTTGTCTCCTTTACACGGACAGGGGTTGTCCTATGAGTCCTGGCTCCCAGAGAAGTAGAGGGTGGAGAGGCTGCCTCGAGGGGTTGTGACATTATCCTATGAGTCTGACACAGAGACAAGCCTCAGGAAAGCCAAGGTGCCAGGTCTCGGAGGAGAGAGCGACTCAGAACAGGACTCACTCCGGATTGGGGTTCACAGATGAAGCGAGGGATCTCTGCACTGGAGGCCCAGCGGGGCTGTGGGCAGGAAGGGGAGACACATATACAATACCCAAACTGGGGTTTATATGGGCGACACATTCAAGGCTCTTCCCAGGAGCCTGTCGGACCCAATTCACTGGTGCTACTGAAGGTTAAACTGGAGGCTTTGCAGGGGAGACGGAGAGAGTCTCCGGGCTTTTCCACATCCCCTCCGGACTCCACCAGCTGCACCTGTGACCGGACACTTGCGAATAAACAGACACTTAGAAAACAGGTGTGGAACAATAAATCGTTTGCCAATGCAATGTGTTCACGGGTAGGAAAATACCTTCCCAAGCTGCTACAGTGAAAACTAAATGGACCCAAAGATTTATTTTCCATGGTTTGACAGGAGTAAGTTCTATGGGAGAGTCTCTGGGAACAGCACAGACCCAGGGGGCTGTGGATTGTCTCTCTGGGTGCAACCTGGGGGCTGTGATAGTTCCCTGGGCTCCCGCTGGCGTTGTGGGGATAAAGGCAATAACCGCTTGTGAAGGGCAGAGATGCCACGGTGACGAACCCCACATCGGTTATAATGACCTAATCACCTTCCACTGCATTAATGCGATAAACATCCCAGTTTGCTGAAAGGGCCAGAGACCTCCTGGTGTAAATCAGGAGTAACTCGAGTCTAGCGGAAGCAGTTTCTTTGACTTTACACTGCCGGAGGATTTGGCCCCATGAGAAATTAGCTCCATCCGTTGGGTCTGATGCAAACCCCAATGCACTTGTCCCCTTTACACTGACAGACGCTGTCCTGTGAGTCTGACACAGAGACGGGCCCCGGGAGAGCCAACGTGCCAGGTCTGCGAGGGGAGAGCGACTCAGAACAGGACTCACTCTGGATTGGGGTTCACAGATGAAGCGAGGGATCTCCGCACCGCAGGCCCAGCGGGGCTCAGTGGGGAGGAAGGGGAGACACGTTGCCCGGGAACGAAAGGGTTAAAACTGATGGGAAGTTTGTGTTACATTCACCCAGTTGCCTGGTCTCCTGTCAGAGCCGGAAGCAGTGTGTGTGTCACTGCTGCCTCTGCCTGGCTGCCGGGAGAAGGGCGATTCCGCAGCCTGGGTTTTTGTATGATCACAAATCGGTTTCGTTTCACTGTGTCTCTCGCACAGTAATAGCGGGCGGTGTCCTCGGGCTTCAGGCTGGTCATTTGCAGATACAGCTCACTCTTGGAATCATCCCTGGAGATGGTGAATCGGCCTTTCACTGAATCTGAGTAATATATAGGACTCCCATAAGTGCTTATATAAGCGACCCATTCTAGTCCCTTGCCAGGAGCCTGTCGGACCCAGTGCATATAGGCGCTGCTGAAGGTGAACCCGGAGGCTTTGCAGGAGAGACGGAGAGAGTCCCCAGGCTTTTTCACATCCCCTCCGGACTCCACCAGCTGCACCTGGGACCGGACACCTGGGAATAAAGACAGACCATTAATATTGGTATAAAAACAGCGATAACACAAAATTCTTCTAACTCTGCCAGTTATTCAGAGGAGGAAAATACCTTCCAAAGCTGCCACAGCGAAAATTACAAGGAGCAAAAATCCCATTTTCCCGGGTGCTGGAGGGGAAAGATCTCAGGGGACTGGCTGGTCACTGCACAGACACAGGGGCTGCGGATTGTGTCTCCAGGTGCAGCCTGGGCAGGGAGAGGCACTGATTTAAACAGGAAACTGTCTCCCACATTTGCATGTCCCCGCTTTATAAGGGACACACACTCCTGCTGCCAGTGATCTGACTGACTCGCCCTAGGGCTCCGGGTGCGGGAGTCAGACTGTCCCTTTCTGTGTGTCTGTGCAGCGCCGGGCACAGGGCGCTGGGTCCTCCTGACACTTTCGGACCCCTGGGAGGAATGACCAGCTCCCTGCAGTGACTGTATTTCCTCACCCAGGAACTGAGGGCCTGGCTATTGTGAGGTGACGTTGGGGATTGGGGGGACTCAGCTCTGGAGCCCCGTTCCACACGCACAAGGGCCATGCAATGTCCGGTCAGGGGGGTCAGTGTCTGGGGAGGGGTCGTGTCCCAGGGATCCATTGGGCTGGGCCACCCGCTGGAGAGGGAAGATTTCCCAGGGCGCTGGGAGGGATTTCGGGGAAGCCCCTTTCCCTTCCCAGCAGTGAGCGGCTACATTAAAATGATCCATGACACCAGGAACGTGATCTGAGCAAGCCTGGCTCGTGCTTTGGACCAGGTCTGGGGCCCGCCTGTGGGTGCAGGTGGGAGAAGCTGGGGTCACGGGGAGGAGTCTGAGGACAGAGTTAAGGTTTTGTAGTGGAGCCTGCCTGGGATGAGTGGGCCAAGAGTGGCATGTCCAGGGTTTCTTGCAATTGGTTCTGGCCACCAACAGAGACAGGAAAATGGCCTAGTTCAGTGGCTGTCAACCTTTCCAGACTGTACTGCATCAGGAGTCTGATTTGTCTGGAATACCCCAAGTTTCACCTCACCTAAAAACCATGTGCTTAAAAATCAGACATCAAAATACAAAAGTGTCAGAGCACATTACGGAGAAATTGCTGCCTTTCTCATTTGTATCATATCATTAGAAAATGAATCGATTGGAATATAAATATTGTACTAAATTTCAGCCTATAGAGCAGTAGAAACAAGTCATTGTCCGTATGAAGTTTCAGTGAGTACTGACTTGGCTAGTGCTTTTTATGTAGCCGGTTGTAAAACTAGGCAAAAGTCTGGATGAGCTGATGCATCCCCAGGAAGACCTCTGCTTACCCCGGCTGAGAACCACTGGCCTGTCCCGCTCCTTATAAGAGACACAAACTCTTCTCCTCTGAGATGTAAATAACTAATACACTGGCTCAGAGAGGGGTCAGACTGCTCCTTATACATTTGTATATGGGAGAAATAAACAGTTCCCTTGAATAACCAGAATTCTTTACCTGGGGATTTAGGGCCCCATACAAAATCTATTCCAGTCAACTAAGAGATGGTGGGAGATTCCACTCTGAAGCCCGCACTCCGCATTCACCGTGGGGTGGTGGTTCTGTGGGGTCAGTGACTGGGGTCCGGTCACAGGTTTTCACTGGTTTGGGGGACACCCACTGGAGGGTGAAAATTCCCCGGGGCTCTGGGGCAAAGTGGCCCATTCCTTTTCCCAGCAGGGGCCCGCTCCACAGACATGCACAGTGACCGGGGGGCCAGGTCCCCAGCAGGAGCGCCTCGTGCACGGAGCGGGGCTGGTGCTGCAGATTGTTGCTGGAGATGGGAGAAGGGCTCGGAGGAAAGTCTGAGACCAGAGTTCACGGCTGGATGCCCAGCGCCAGGGCGGTGAATGTGCTGAGGGCAGAATGTCTCGGGGTGGGGGAGGGCCACAGGGTGTCACTGACAGCGAAGAATTTCAGTGTGGTTAGAAAAGCCTGGGGGGTTCTTCACCCATAACTCCACATTACCTGGCTTCTCTGGGTTCGGGTTGATGGTGGGAATTTGCAGCTTAGAGGCAGGCCAGTGCAATGCCTGTGTATAATGGGGATAACAGCGATGGGGCGGTTCAGGAGTGGGTCTCGGGTGGGTTGAGCTGAAGTGTAATTCCTAAACCAGATCCTGGACTTTGTGTGGGGGGCGTGGCTGTGGGGTTGGGTGTTTTGGGGGGAGGAGCCAAGATTCCTGGGCTTTGCATATTGCTGTCAGGAGTTGCTGTAGCACATTGAGATGTGGGATCCAATCCCCGGGGAGGGAGAGATGTCCAGAGGTCACCGCTCTTCCAATGAAGAGGGAGCCTGGATTAGCGGTAGCAGGGAGGGGACCAGGCCAGGGTGAGCGGGTCTCTATGGGGTGATGACAGTAACTGAACCTCACAGTGTGTCCGGTATAGAAGGCAGAGAGTGCACCCAGCCTTTTCGGTCTCTGTGGGGTGAGCGAGGCTGTGGGTATCCATGGTAGGTAGGTGCAAAGAGGAGAAAAATGGGCAGTAACGTAGGGTCTCTATGAGGTGAGAGTGGCCGTGGGGAGGAGTGGGGGGAGATGTAAAGGGGAGGGGAGAGTTCTAGTGTGAGGGGGTGTCAGTATCATACTCTCCTAATGACACTTTTAATGGAATGGAAATGAAAAACATGAATCCCAGCAGAGAGAGGATGAACTGGGGAAGAGGAACAGGCAGGTCAGTTATTGGAGGTAAGCATTCATAGTGCTTTTCTTTGGGGTATTTCTATTTGGATTCGTATTTTCATTGACGTTGTTATTCACATTCCAGTTCACCCTCCCATTCATATTGCCAGTCCCATCCCTAGGAGTTCATAGACATATAACTGTTCCTATTTCCCTTTGTACCCATTTACACTCCACTTCATATCCCCATTCAGATTCAGATTCAGATTAATACTCCCTGGATACTTCCATTTCGATTCCCCTTCCCATTCATATTTCTGTTTGGATTCATACCCACTTTGGCCTTCCTCTTCCCACCAATGACCATGAAACTCACAGACATGTTTCCTTTGGATTGTTGTGGGAATATGGATCTGGGCATCGGACCCTCAAATAATGTTAAACACTAAAATGCTTCAGTGCCACTCAGAAGGTGCATAGATGCTTGTGCTGCCCCCTCTACAAAAGGGTGGATTTTTATCCAGAGAATTATCAATGGGCTGAGGGGGGGGATCACTCAGAGATTACTGACCCCACCCTGCCTGTCAAACAACCCTCACTCCGGGCTCCGCACGCCCCCTGCCCTGCACTAAGGGCTCAGCTTCTCCCCGGACCTCACTGGGAGAAGGGGGAAGCCTTAACCTGGAGAGTGTCTGATCAGAGAGTCACTGGGGGCATCCACAGAGCGAGGGCGAAGCCACCTGTTCTTTTATGCTGCTCCGCTGAAATCCACCCTGGGCATCTGCTCCCTGCGCTCCCCAGGGGAGATGGAGTCAGCCTCTCTCCTATTGCAGCTGTGTGCGGTGTCGATAAGGGGAGATACTTTGTGTCTGTTCTCATTACTGTGGAACCAGAGCGCCACCCCTAGGAAATCCCTTCCCCTTTAGTCCGAGCTCAGACCGGCTTCCCCTCCTGTGTGTCTTGCCTCGCACAGTAACAGCGGGCGGTGTCCTCGGGTTTCAGGCCGGTCATTTGTAATTATGCCGTGGTGACGGAATTGTCTCTGGAGCTGGTGAATCGCCCTTCGACAGCCTTAGCATATCACTGGTTCAACCCGCTTCCGGAGCTAATTCCAGCCACCCACTGCAGCCCCTTCCCGGGAGCCTGACGGACCCAGCTCAGCGTACCTGCTGCAGGTGAAGCCGGAGGCTTTGCAGGAGGGGCGGAGAGAGTCTCCGGGCTTTTTCACATCCCTGCCGGACTCCACCAGCTGCACCTGCGAGCGGGCACCTGGGAAGAAAGACACAATAGAAATCACATAGAAAGGGCAATAGTATCACATTCACCTGCCGGTGCAAATTACTCAGGTGACAAATTTCAGAGTAGCAGCCGTGTTGGTCTGTATCCGCAAAAAGAACAGGAGTACTTGTGGCACCTTAGAGACTAACAAATTTATTAGAGCATAAGCTTTCGTGGACTACAGCCCACTTCTTCGGATGCATATAGAATGGAACATATAATGAGGAGATATATATACACACATACAGAGAGCATGAACAGGTGGGAGTTGTCTTACCAACTCTGAGAGGCCAATTAAGTAAGAGAAAAAAAACTTTTGAAGTGATAATCAAGATAGCCCAGTACAGACAGTTTGTATATATGTATGTGTATATATATATCTCCTCAATATATGTTCCATTCTATATGCATCCGAAGAAGTGGGCTGTAGTCCACGAAAGCTTATGCTCTAATAAACTTGTTAGTCTCTAAGGTGCCACAAGTACTCCTGTTCTTTTTTCAGGTGACAAAAGTACCTCCCAAAACTGCAAAAATGAAAACTCTATGGAGCCAAAGTCTCTTTTCCCTGGTTTTGGAGGGGAACATTCTGGCAACTGCACAGCGACAAGGGGCTGCGGATTGTCGCTCCGGATGCAGCCTGGGCAGAGAGAGGGATAGATTTAAACAGGAGACTGTCACCCTCATTTGCATATCCCCTTCCTTATAGGAGACAGACTCCTTCCATCAACCATGTTAATTACCCTCCCAAGGGCTCCGAGATGAGTCAGACTCCCTCTGTGTTTCTGCAACTAACAACCTGCGGTGGGCTCCACCACTGACAGACGCTGTCCTGTGCAGGTTGTGTCTCCGGGTGCAGCCTGGGCAGAGAGGGGCAGATTTAAACAGGAAACTCCCCCAGTCCCGGTGAGGAAGGGCCGGCCCCTGGATCCTGCTTTCTG
>NC_048309.1:41400709-41427274 GCF_013100865.1 Trachemys scripta elegans
TGGTTCTAGCCCATCGCTGGCTTCACACATCTCTGCCTGAGGCTGGCACTTTGCCTCCCATGGAGCATAACTCCCGGAGAGACCTTTCCCTGCCCTGGGGACCTGCACCCGCTGGTATATGGGAGTTTATGCCAAGCAGGCAGCTCTCCCCCATGCACTCTGTTCGGTTTGGCCCCCACTGGCCACAGGCTGGCACACACGACAGGGCCCTGTCTACTGGATCCTGCAACCCGTCCCTCTCACATCCACCTCCTGTCACTACGTGTGGGCTGAGCTGAAAGAACTACCCCTCTGTGGTGTAAAGAAACACCTGCCCCCAAGGGGACATGACCATGTATTGTAATCCCATCTCCTTGTCACCTCTTATACTTGCCCTGGGGAACCCGCATGCAAATCCCTGCCCCGGGGGGTCCTGTTTAAATACAAACCCCTGGTTCTAGGAGCCCCAGTCTCTCTCCAGACACAGAACTGCCCGGTCCTGCCCCCTAGGGAGTGTCTCCATTAACCATCACCATGACACTGCCACTGCTCTGCTCCCTTTTCCTACTCGCTGCCCCATTAAGTGAGTGTTTCATGGGACCCTGAGAATGGTGGGGAATGCGCCGGTTATAGGCGAGAGTCAGCTCTGTTCTCCTTTCCCCAGGTGTCCTCTCCCAGGTGCAGCTGGTCCAGTCCGGCCCGGGGGCGGTGAAGCCCGGAGAGACCCTCACACTGACCTGTGCTGTCTTGGGTTCTCCATCACTAGTGGTTACTATTGGAGCTGGGTCCGGCAGCCTCCTGGGACAGGGCTGGAGTGGCTGGGATGGGGATATTACAGCAGTTCCACATGGACAACAGTCTACAGGTCATCTGTCCAGAGCTGACTCACCATCTCTGCTGACTACTTCAAGAAGCAGGTCTCCCTGCAGCTCCGCTCCGTGACAGCTGCAGACACCGCCACCTATTACTGTGCTAGGAGCTACACACAGTGACACAGAGCAAAGCAGGGACCGGTACATAAAGGGGAAACGGAGCCTACACAGACATTCAGGCCTATATAACGCTGTAATTTATCTCTCTAGAAAAACAGGAGACGCATGCAACACACACACCATGATCTTGTATCGTTGTAGGGAAGAGTTTGGCCTCCCACAATCAAAGCACAGGGGGATTTAGTAACCCTAAAAAAATGTTTACATCTCTCTGCCATGGTCTCCCCATCACCAGCCACATTCATCCTCACACCAAACCTGGTGTCATTCCCTCCAGCACAGCCAAAAAGGATACAGGAGCCCGGACACCCCCAAAACAAGGCTCATTCACTACAGAAATACACAAATACAAATATTGCCTGGTCTCGAGAGTGTCTGTTCCCTTTCCAGCTGGGAATATTGATTGACTTTCCAGCCATTGCTTCTTTCTCTCTCCCTCTCTATCGAGCTTTCTTAAGGGCGCCCACTACCATGTTAGCCGAGCACCTTACAATCTGTACTGAGCCTCACCGCACTTCTAGGAGGCTGGTAAATCCGTATCGGGAACTGAGGCAGGGACACACTGTGATCGTGTATTTTTCTATCTTAGGTAATTTTATGGCTCCCATCACCGCAGTATCTGAGCCGCACACTCTTATCAATGTATTTCTCCTCACCACATCCCTGTGTGGCGGGGGTGCTGCTATTCCCATTTGACAGAGGGGGAATGGAGGCCCAGCCAGACTAAGTGACTTGCTTAGGGTCACACAGGATGTCTGTGGCACAAACACTGCGCTCGGGACAATCCTTCCCCTCCTTTTTCTACATCTGTTTTGCGTTTTGTCAATGTTATTTTCACAGGCGGCTACTAGTACTTTTTGACCATTTACTCCGATGCACAGGCCCAATACTTTTTCCCGCTCCCCTACCGTACCCACTACACGATCCTTCCTATCCAGGAAATCACCTGTTGCAATTAAATGTATGATGGGCTGAGCTCTCTGTGGTATACAAAGGACAGCAGTCCTAAAGCAGATGCTGCCACGTACTGCGAGCGCACCACCTGTCACCCTTAATACCCACCCTGGGAACCCGCATGCAAATCCCTGCCCGGGGGTTCCTGTTAAATACAAACCCTGGTCCTAGGAGCCTCAGTCTCTCCCCAGACACAGAACTGCCCGGGCCTGGCCATGGGGAGTTTGAAAGAGATAATGAAATCTCTGCTGCTTTTCCTTTCCCTGTTCTCCGCCCCCACCAGTGAGTGTCTATAGGGAAGTGGTGGAATTAGGACAGATCCATAGATTTCTTCAGCGGCTAATTCTTTCTTTGCTTTGTTCATCTTTTCCCAGGTGTCCTCGCTCAGGTGCAGCTGGGCCAGTCCAGTTCTTCCATGGCAAAGCCCGGAGAGACCCTGACACTCACATGCACCATCTCGGGTCCCTCCAGTGACACCCTCTCCAGTTCTTGTTGCTGGTGGACCTGGATCCGGCAGGAACCCGGGAAAGGGCTGGAATGGATGGGAGATGTAGCCAAAGAAGGGACAACACACTACGCCTCGTCTCTCCAAAGCCGAGTCACCATCTCTGCAGAGCCTTCCAAGAACCAGTTCTCCCTGCAGCTCCGCTCGCTGACAGCTGCAGACACCGCCACCTATTACTGCGCCAGAAACACAGTGACACAGAGCAGAGCGGGGACTGGTACAAAAAGGGGAAGCGGGCTCTGAACAGTGCAGCAAGGCCAGCTTAACAGGGAGTGTTGAATCCTCTTGCTGACACATATGCACACATGTTCAGAGAGAGGGAGAGAGAATCGGATAGGAACACCAGACCTGCAAAACATATTAAAATGAGAACTAAGGGAATTTCTCTCTATGCTGTCCCCTACCCAGAACTACTGTCTGCTTCATGCCCCGCAATATAAAGCGTTACCAATCTACTATGCTGCACAAATTCAATCCAAAACTGCATATACCTGACCTGTCATCAAACACAGAAATAAATTCTCCATCCACAAGGGCACTACTTTCCCCGTTAAATATATCCAGAAAAAATGGTCATCAGTCTCATTCTCATTGCACAAGAGACGCGCCTTTCCATTTACACATTCATTCCTGTCTGCCTAGAACAGGGGTGGGGCCATGGGACGTTTATATCCAGCCCTCGAGCGCTAGCGGGAGGAGCGGGTCGGGGGTTTGCCGTCCTCAGCCTGGCGCTCTGGCCGGGGAAGCGGGTCCAGGGATTTGCCGTCCTCAGCCTGGCGCTCTGGCTGGGGGATCGGGGCCGGGACTTGCCACGCTCTGCCAGGCTCTACGGCCGGGGGAGCCGGACCGGGGGCTTGCTATGCTCCGGCCGGGGGAGCGGGACAGGGAGCTTCCCCACAGTGCCTGGCACTCCATACAATTTCTATACCCAGATGTGCTCTCAGGCTAAAAAGTTTGCCCACCCCTGCCCTAGAGTGAATCACACACAAGGCGGGGACGGTTATCATGGTGGGAGGGGGCCCTTGCACAAGGAGGTGAAATGATTTGCCCAAGGGCACACCGTGAAATATGAATACAACCCAGGAGCCCTGGCTCCCAATCCAGCCTGCTCTAACCGCTAGACACCACTCTCCCTCAAGAGCTAAAGGCAAAAATCAGGCCTCTTGATTCCCCTCCTCTCTCTTCTAACCGCTACACCCCACTCTCCTCTCACAACTCCAAATAGAAACAGAATCCGGGAACTGACTCCCGGTCCCCCTGCTCTAACCGCTAGACCCCACTCTCCTCTCACAACTCCAAATAGAAACAGAATCAGGGAACTGACTCCCAGTCCCCCTGCTCTAACCGCTACACCCCACTCGTCTCCTACAGCAGGGAACAGAACAGAACCAAGGGTCCTGAGGCCCTGCCCCTCCCCTAACTGGGAATGAAACGCAGGAGTCCTGAATTCTACTCTCCACTGTTCTAAGCTGCTGGACACCAACTTTCCTCCCAGAGCCCAGAACAGAAGACAAGAGTCCCACTGCTTCCTATCGAGAAAAGAGAAAAGAGAGGATAAGGCGGAATATTTTCACAGTGCGCACATCTCCCAGTGAAGTAAACCAAAGCTGGAGAAAGGTTTCTTTGTGGTCAAGGAACTGACTCAGGAGAGCTCGCTTCAGTTCTTAGCTGTGGCACACACTCCCTGTGCGACTTTGTTACTTAAAGTGGGATTTTGATAGGAGCCTAAAGGATTTGCCCAATTCATTTTGAGTTGAGTGCAGTGAAACTCCCGGCCTAAACCTCTCGGTGCCTCAGTTTCCCATCTGTAAATTATGATAATAATTCTGCCTTTCTTCTCAACATAGAGCCTGTGAGATCTCTGAGTCAGGGACTGTCTCTTACTATGTGTCTGTGGAGCCACTAGGACAATGGGGTCCCAAAACTTTCTTGGGGCGTCTACTCTAATAGAAATAATAATACCAATATGAATATGAATCTGTCATTCTTTCCAAATCTGATACTGGGGCGTGAAACCTGCATGCAAATCATTGGTTTCCTCTTTAACTCATAAACGGCTGAATTTGGGGAGGCACTGTGCTTGCCCATAACAACACCAGGGAATTTTCAGGCTGAAAACTTAGAGGAGAATGAAGTCGTTATTAATTTTCTTTTTCCTATTGGCCATCGCACCATGTACGTTTTCCTTGGGTGATAACAGACATCTGATCCAAATAATAGACTTAGAATGGGATTATCAAAGCTACCTGAGGGCTTTTAAATCCCTAGTCTCAATAAAATCAAGTGGAATTTAGTATCCTAGCTCCAGAGGGGGGCTTTGAAAATTTCATCCGCAGAGAGATACTGAGGCGGGAAGGATGGATAGAGAGATAGAGAAAGATACTACAGAGGGAAGGATGGAGAGATAGAAGAGACATGGAGAGATACTATGCAGGAAATAGATAGATAGATAGATAGATAGATAGAGGGATATATAGAGGCATAGGGGACCGAAACGAAACAATGAGATGGTATTTGTCAGCATGACAGGCAGACTCAGTACACCAGCTGCCTGTCCTTTGTCATGTATTTTCTAGGCACAGTGACAAAGGATGGTATTAATTACGATGCGATTCCAGCTTCCTTTAGGCGATAAGAAGAGTGAGCAAACATACTTTGGTAAGGCAGAAACAGAGGGCCTTTTCCAGAGAGACTCTGAATGAGGGAGTCCTATGGGGGTTGTGGATGACACAAGAGGAAATGATTAGGGAGGCGAGAAACAGACAGAAAGGGATAGAGAAGGAAGGGAAAAGAGAGAAGAAAAAGAAGAGGAAGAAGGGACAGCTGAATATGTATGGGACTGAGATAGAGAGATGGACGGGTGTATATGGGATGTATCAGGCTATAGACAGACTTTATTATGTAAATTTTCACTCAGTGTGCCCTGTTTAAATAACAACTCTTGGAGATCCAGAGGACAGACCCACTTGAAGTTGAGCTATTTGCTTCTGTTTTGTTTTGTTTTGTTTTCAATTAAAATGATGAGTCCCTGCCCTTTTCCCCCGTCCTGCTTTTGCCTGCAGACAGTGAAATATTTGGGGAATGGGTGGTAAGGGCACTAGCCTAGGGTTCACAAGCTTGGATTCAGTTCCCTGATCCATCACAGAATCCCTGTGTGACTGTTGACAAGTCCTTCAGAACCAGATTTTTAAAAGTGTCCAGCCACCTAGCGAGGCAGATAAGTGCTTGGTGGGATTTTCAGAAATGTCTAGGCATCTAACTCCCAGTAATTTAAATGTTAGGTGCACTTTACTTTTGTGAACCTCGCTAGGCATCTGTCTGTATCTTCAGGTGCCTAAATACCATTGAAAATATGGCCCTGGCAGATTTTACAAATCGACTAAGCAGATGCTTAATTTACATTAACTTTCAATGGGAGTTTGTGGACTACATCACTCAGGCTCTGTGGCAAATCCCGTTAGGTACCTCTCGGTATCTTTGGGCACCCATGTAAATCTGACTTTTGGTGAACCATCTGTCATATGGGGATAAGAGCACTTCCCTACCTCACAAGGGCGCTATAAGGATAAACCCATTAAGGATACTTTGGAAAAGGGGACAATACAATTATTTGGACATCTACTATAGGATGTAATTCTTAACAATTCATAGCTTTGAAAAAATCATCAACACTTCCCCTCTCTCTGTCGTGCTTTCCCAAGTTCAGCTGGTCCAGTCTGGGCCGGGGTGGTGAAGCCCTGAGAGCCTGTCACACTGACCTGTGATGTGTCGGGTTCCTGTATCTCCAGCATGGACTCTGGGCACTGGTTCTGTCAGCCTGCCAAAGGGCGGGAGTGGATATTTGTACATAAAGGCTGTGTCATTGACAGGGTAATCTCCATCTTTCCAGAGTCGAGTGGCCATCTTCAGAGACACCTCCAAGAATGAGATCTTGCCGATAGCTGCAGAAACTGCCACATATTATTGTGCATGACAGATGGAACTAATCTCTGTGAAATATTTCATAACAAAAACACATGGCTATTCATGGTTTTATATAGACAAATCTCACTTGTTTCATTGCACCATTGTTCTGGGAGCTACACATCATGTTTGCCTTTTGCTTTCACCATAAATAAATAAATAAATAAATAAATAAATTATCACCATGAGTGATAACTTCAGACATAACCAGTAAATCAGAAAAGTATAGAATAATGTGAACATAGTACTATAGATTTGCATCTTCTCTAGTGTCTGGGATTCTCCAAAGAGCTTAGGCACCCAAATCAAATGAATTTCAATTCATATGTTCCCCCTATCACAATAGCACCTGAGTAGCTCACAATACTTTAATTCCTTTACCCTCATAACACCCTGTCAGAGATTAAGTGCCTTTCCCAAAGACACACCAATATGTGGGAACTGGATCCAGATCTCATGATTTCCAGACCAGTCACTTAGTTGGGGTATATCTGGAATAACTCTGTGCAGCCATTTTAGTTCCCCTCATTCTACTATGAGGGTGATTCATAAACATTAATAACCGTAAGATCATAAAGCCCTTCATAGTAGAGAACGATCTTTATCTCCGTTTTAAAGATGGAGAACTGAGGTATAATAAAAAGGTGAAAGGCCAGATTTGTAAAGGGAGTAAAGCATCTACTGAGATTGCCAAAACTACTTTGTTCCCCAAAACTCCTTCATTTCAACAAGTGTTAAGTACCTAGATAGCTTTGAGACAATCTTAGATGCTTAAAGACACAGACACCCAGGGATATTTCCAAAAGAGACTGAGAGACTGAAAGTGTGCCTTGGTGGGGGGAGGGATAGCTCAGTGGTTTGAGCATTGGCATGCTTAAACCCAGGGTTGTGAGTTCAATTCTTTAGGGGGCTGTTTAGGGATCTGGGGCAAAAATCTGTCTGGGAATTGTTTCTGCTTTGAGCAGGGGGTTGGACTAGATGACTTCCTGAGGTCCTTTCCAACCCTGATATTCTACAATTCTATACTGAGAATGCCAAATTCACAATGAACTGTTGAGAAATAGGGAAAACACAAACCAAAACTGGTGGTTATTCATTTATAAGATATATCAAGCCAGCCACAAAATTAAACTCCTGTTTCACCACACTGGCTAACAAGAAAACATAAAGGCACTTTCCTCAGGCATTCCAGTTCTTACATCATCCAAAAACACTGGATTCAGAGATAAGTGGTTCTTTACAACCAATTTAATCAAATAATAGATTCTTCTAATCCCAAAGGACCAGCCACAAACCCAGGTCAATATATAACTTAGATCTTACCCAAAAATGACACTGGTGCCAATCCTTTAGTATGTAAAATCTAAAGGTTTATTCATAAAAAGAAGGAAAGAAAGGTGAGAGTTAAAATTGGTTAAAGGAATCAATTACATCCAGTCATGGCAAAGTTCTTGGTTCAGGCTTGTAGCAGTGATGGAATAAACCGCTGGCTTAAGTCAAGTCTCCGGAGCACATCCACAGCTTGGGTGGGTCATTCAGTCCATTGTTCAGAGCTTCAGTTTGTAGCGAAGTTCTTCCAGAGGTAAGAAGCAGGATTGAAAACAAAATGGAGGTGTTCCCAGGGCCTTTTATAGCTTTTGCCATGCGGAGGGAATCCCATTGTTCTTACTGTGGAAAATCACAGCAACAAGATGGAGTTTGGAGTCACATGGTGGGCAAGTCAGATATCCATGCATTTCGCCTAGTCAGAGCAGGACATTTCATTAAGTGTAGATGGGCGTCTCCCACGGTCCATTGTTAATTAAATGTTCTTTCCATGGGTCATTCAATTTGAATAGTCCCTCCAAGGCAGAGATGGGCAAACTACGGCCCGCAGGCCACATCCGGCCAGGGAGACCCTCCTGCCCGGCCCCTGAGCTCCTGTCCCAGGAGGCTAGCCCCCGGCCCCTCCCCCGTTGTTCCCCGTCCCCCGCAGCCTCAACTCACTGCGCCGCCGGCACAATGCTCCGGGCGGCAGGGCAGTGCAGCTGCCGAGCCGTCGCCTGACCCGGTGCTCTGGGTGGCGCAGTGAGAGGGCAGGGGAGTTCGGGGTGGTGGTCAGGGGGCGGGGGTGTAGACAGGGGTCGGGGCAGTCAGAGGGCGGGGAACAGGGGTGGGTTGAATGGGGGAAGGGATTCCAGGGGGGCAGTCAGGAATGAGTGGGGGCGTTGGATGGGGTGGCGGGGGGCAGTCAGGGCAGGAGGTCTGGGGGCGGTCAGGGGACAGGGAGCAGGGGTGGTGGATGGGGAAGGAGTCCCGGGGGGGGCTGTCAGGGGGCAAGAAGCAGGAGGGGTCAGATAGGGGTCGTAGGCCGGGCCACGCCTGGCTGTTTGGGGAGGCACAGCCTCCCCTAACTGGCCCTCCATTCAATTTTTGAAACCAGATCTGGCCCTCAGGCCAAAAAGTTTGCCTTCCCCTGCTCCAAGGTGTGCTGGGTAATTACTTTGTTGGCGTTCCCCCAGGAGCAAAAATTGAAATCCAAGTATAGAGCCAATACTTATAACGTCACATACAAAAATGATACTCGCATACAGATAGCATAATCATAACCAGCAAATCATAACCTTTTCATATACACCTCACTTGACAACCTTTGTACAAGATTGCAACAATGATCTATATAGTCATATTTTAATCAGATAACGTCACAGGGACATTAGGAAAGTAAGGGGAAGTGGGGTTTCTGGCCTGCTTAGACACATTAGTAAATCTTTATCTGCATCGTTAGGTGCCTAAATCCTTTTGAAAAAACTGCCCCCAAGTGGCTTGCCCAAAGTGACACAGGAAATCTATGGAGACTGCTACCCCTTCCCTTCTCTGTTATGCCCTTTATTAATATACACTAGGGCTGTTGATTAATTGCAGGTAACTCAGTGTCATGAGAATGCCTGTTCTCACTTTCAGGTGACATTGTAAACAAGAAGTGGGCAGCAGTATCTGCCATAAAGGTAAACAAACATGTTTGTCTTAGCAACTGGCTGAAGAAGAAGTAGGACTGAGTGGACTTGTAGGCTCTAAAACATTAAATTGTTTTATTTTTGAATGCAGCTTTTTGTACATAATTCTACATTTGTAAGTTCAACTTCCATGATAAAGAGATTGCACTCCTGTACTTCTATTAGGTGAATTGAAAAATACTATTTCTTTTAAAAAGAACGAGGAGTACTTGTGGAACCTTACAGACTAACACATTTATTTGGGCGTAAGCTTTTGTGGGCTAAAACCCCTTCATCAGATGCATGGAATGGAAAATACAGTAGGAAGATACACAAAACATGAAAAGATGGGGATTGCCTTACCAATTCTAATGAGACAAATCAGCCCCATTACAGTGGACTATTATTAGCAGGAGGAACAATCACTTTTGTAGTGATAATCAGGGTGGCCCATTTCAAACTGTTGACAAGAAGGTGTGAGTAACAGTAGGGGGAAAATTAGCGTGGTGAAATAGTTTTTAGTTTGTGTAATGACCCATCTACTCCCAGTCTTTATTCAGGCCTAATTTGATGGTGTCCAGCTTGCAAATTAATTCCAGTTCTGCAGTCTCTCGTTGGAGTCTGTTTTTGAAGTTTTTTGTAGAAGAATTGTGACTTTTAGGTCTGTAATTGAGTGACCAGGGAGGTTGAAGTGTTCTCCAATTGGTTTTTGAATGTTATAATTCTTGACGTCTGATTTGTGTCCATTTATTCTTTTGCATAGAGACTGTCCAGTCTGGCCAATGTACATGGCAGAGGGGCATTGCTGGCACGTGATGGCATATATCACATTGGTAGATGTGCAGGTGAACGACCCCCTGATGGTGTGGCTGATGTGATTAGGTCTTATGATGGTGTCCCTGGAATAGATATGTGGACAGAGTTGGCAACGGGGTTTGTTGCAAGGGTAGTTCCCTGGGTTAGTGTTTTTGTTGTGTGGTGTGTAGTTGCTGGTGAGTATTTGTTTCAGGTTGGGGGGCTGTCTGTTAGCGAGGACTGGCCTGTCTCCCAAGGTCTGTAAGAGTGAGGGATCATCCTTCAGGATAGGTTGAGGATCTTTGATGATGCACTGGAGAAGTTTTAGTTGGGGGCTGAAGGTGTTGGTTAGTGGCGTTCTGTTATTTTCTTTGTTGGGCCTGTCCTATAGTAGGTGACTTCTGGGTACTCTTCTGGCTCGGTCAATCTGTTTCTTCATTTCAGCAGGTGGAGATTGTAGTTTTAAGAAAACTTGATAGAGAGGAGGTTTTGGAATTAATTGATAAACTTAACATTAACAAGTCACCGGGACCAGATGGCATTCACCCAAGAGTTCTGAAAGAACTCAAAGGTGAAGTTGCGGAACTATTAACTAGGGTTTGTAACCTGTCCTTTAAATCAGCTTCTGTACCCAATGACTGGAAGTTAGCTAATGTAACGCCAATATTTAAAGAGGGCTCTAGAGGTGATCCCGACAATTACAGACCGGTAAGTCTAACGTCTGTACCGGGCAAATTAGTCGAAACAATAGTTAAGAATAAAATTGTCCGACACATAGAAAAACATAAACTGTTGAGCAATAGTCAACATGGTTTCTGTAAAGGGAAATCGTGTCTTACTAATCTATTAGAATTCTTTGAAGGGGTCAACAAACATGTGGACAAGGGGGATCCAGTGGACATAGTGTACTTAGATTTCCAGAAAGCCTTTGACAAGGTCCCTCACCAAAGGCTCTTATGTAAATTAAGCTGCCATGGGATAAAAGAGAAGGTCCTTTCATGGATTGAGAATTGGTTAAAAGACAGGGAACAAAGAGTAGGAATTAATGGTAAATTCTCAGAATGGAGAGGGGTAACTAGTGGTGTTCCCCAAGGGTCAGTCCTCGGACCGATCCTATTCAACTTATTCACAAATGATCTGGAGAAAGGGGTAAACAGTGAGGTGGCAAAGTTTGCAGATGATACTAAACTGCTCAAGATAGTTAAGACCAAAGCAGACTGTGAAGAACTTCAAAAAGATCTCACAAAACTAAGTGATTGGGCAACAAAATGGCAAATGAAATTTAATGTTGATAAATGTAAAGTAATGCACATTGGAAAAAATAACCCCAACTATACATACAATATAATGGGGTCTACTTTAGCTACCACAAGTCAGGAAAAAGATCTTGGAGTCATCGTGGATAGTTCTCTAAAGATGTGCACACGGTGTGCAGAGGCGGTCAAAAAAGCAAACAGGATGTTAGGAATCATTAAAAAGGGGATAGAGAATAAGACTGAGAATATATTATTGCCCTTATATAAATCAGTGGTACGCCCTCATCTCGAATACTGCATACAGATGTGGTCTCCTCATCTCAAAAAAGATATACTGGCACTAGAAAAGGTTCAGAAAAGGGCAACTAAAATGATTAAGGGTTTGGAACGGGTCCCATATGAGGAGAGATTAAAGAGGCTAGGACTCTTCAGCTTGGAAAAGAGGAGACTAAGGGGGGATATGATAGAGGTATATAAAATCATGAGTGATGTGGAGAAAGTGGATAAGGAAAAGTTATTCACTTATTCCCATAATACAAGAACTAGGGGTCATCAAATGAAATTAATAGGCAGCAGGTTTAAAACAAATAAAAGGAAGTTCTTCTTCACACAGCGTACAGTCAACTTGTGGAACTCCTTACCTGAGGAGGTTGTGAAGGCTAGGACTATAACAGAGTTTAAAAGAGAACTGGATAAATTCATGGTGGTTAAGTCCATTAATGGTTATTAGCCAGGACGGGTAAATAATGGTGTCCCTAGCCTCTGTCTGTCAGAGGGTGGAGATGGATGGCAGGAGAGAGATCACTTGATCATTACCTGTTAGGTTTACTCCCTCTGGGGCACCTGGCATTGGCCACTGTTGGTAGACAGGATACTGGGCTAGATGGACCTTTGGTCTGACTCAGTACGGCCTTTCTTATGTTCTTATGTTCTTATCTTGTAGGTGCTTGTCTCTGTCTGAGGGATTGGAGGAAATGTGGTTGTTTCTTAGGGCTTGGCTGTAGACAATGGATCGTATGATGTGGTCTGGATGAAAGATGAAAGCATGTAGGTAAGTATAGTGGTCAGTAGGTTTCTGGTATAGGGTGGTGTTTATGTGACTATCACTTATTTGCACAGTAGGGTCCAGGAAGTGGATCTCTTGTGTGGACTGGTCCAGGCTGAGGTTGATGGTGGGATGGAAATTGTTGAAATCTTGGTAGAATTCCTCAAGGGCTTCTTTTCCATGGGTCCAGATGATGAAGATGTCATCAATGTAGCGCAAGTAGAGTAGGGGCGTTAGGGGACGAGAAGTGAGGAAGCGTTATTCTAAGTCAGCCATAAAAATGTTGGCATAGTGTGGGGCCATGTGGGTACCCATAGCAGTGCTACTGACTTGAAGGTATATATTGAAGTTATCCTGTTGATAATAGCCCACTTTAATTGATTTGTCTCATTAGAATTGGTAAGGCAACCCCCATCTTTTCATTTTCTCTGTATATATATATATATAATAGAATCATAGAATATCAGGATTGGAAGGGACCTCAGGAGGTATCTAGTCCAACCCCCTGCTCAAAGCAGGACCTAATCCCAACTAAATCATCCTAGCCAGGGCTTTNCTAAACCTCCCCCACTGCAACTTGAGACCATTACTCCTTGTTCTGTCATCTGGTACCACTGAGAACAGTCTAGATCCATCCTCTTTGGAACCCCCTTTCAGGTAGTTGAAAGCAGCTATCAAATCCCCCCTCCTTCTCTTCTGCAGACTAAACAATCCCAGTTCCCTCAGCCTCTCCTCATAAGTCATGTGCTCCAGCCCTCTAATAATTTTTGTTGCCCTCCGCTGGACTCTTTCCAATTTTTCCACATCCTTCTTGTAGTGTGGGGCCCAAAACTGGGCACGGTACTCCAGATGAGGCCTCACCAATGTATATATATATATCTTCCTACTGTATTTTCCACTCCATGCATCTGATGAAGTGGGTTTTAGCCCACGAAAGCTTATGCCCAAATACATTTGTTAGTCTCTAAGATGCCACAAGTACTCCTCGTTCTTTTTGCTGATACAGACTAACACAGCTACCACTCTGAAAACTATTTCTTTTGTTTTTTATAGTCCAGATATTTATAATAAAAGTAATAATATAAAGTGAGCAATGTACACATTGTATTCTATGTTGTAATTGAAACCAATTTATTTGAAAATGTGGAAAACATCCACAAATATTTAAATAAATTATATTCTGTTATTGTTTAACAATCTGATTAATGGCAAACTGAGGCAGAGGTTACTTTAAGTGGCATCTCAAGGTCACGCCAGGGGGTTGTAGATCAGTGACGAACGTAGTAACCAGGACTCCAGTCTCCCAGGCTGAGAAGCTACACTCTGGACCCTCCTACCTACTCTCAGGCAGCCCTGCCCTGCTGTCAGTGTATGTGTGCTGGGCTGGGCCCGCTGTCTCTGTGTGGTATAAACGGGACACGGGTCCCCAAAGGGACATTGCCATGTACTGAGCCACCGCCCACTGTCATCTCCTATACCCGCCCCGGGGAACCCGCATGCAAATCCCTGCCCCGGGGGTTCCTGTTAAATACCAACCCCTGGTTCTAGGAGTCTCAGTCTCTGCCCAGACACAGAACTGCCCAGTCCTGCCTGTTGGGGAGTTTCCCTCATTGCATGAAAAGAAGAATGAAATCGCTGTGGCTTTTCCTTTCCCTGCTCTCAACCCTCCCCTGTGAGTGTCTATGGGGCAGTGGGGGGAAGAGGGACAGACCCATGGATGGATTCGTTTGATGGCTAATATTATCTTTGCTTTTTTTCTACTTTCCGCAGGTGTCCTGTGTGAGGTGCAGCTGGTCCAGTCAGGCCCAGGAGCGGTGAAACCCGGAGAGACCCTCACCCTGAGCTGCGCTGTCTCCGGTGAAACTGTCGATAGTGGCTCTGGTTGGAGCTGGATCAGGCAGCCTGCAGGGAAGGGGCTGGAGTGGATGGGACATGTTTTCCAAAATGTTGACGATGAGTGGGAAACAGCTTATGCCCCGTCTCTCCAAAGCCGAGTCACCATCTCTGCTGACACTGCCAAGAACCAGGTCTCCCTGCAGCTCCGCTCGCTGACAGCTGCAGACACCGCCACCTATTACTGTGCCGGAGACACAGTGACACAGAGCAGAGCGGGACTGGCACAAAAAGGGGAAACGGATTGTGAGCAGCACAGGGAGACAATTTGAACTGAAAGAGCTGTGATTCCCCCTATACAATTGAAAGAAAACGCAAAGGGGAGGCGGGTAAGGAACCCGAGGGAACTTATTTTATATATTTAGACCATGGTCAGCCTGACCATCATTTCTCCATTAGGCAAATGTTTATTCAGGAGCCCACCACAGGTTGTTAGTTGCAGAAACACAGAGTGAGTCTGACTCATCGCGGAGCCCTACGGAGGGTAATTCACATGGTTAATGGAAGGAGAGTGTCATTTATAAAGAAGAGGATATGCAAATGAGGGTGACAATCTCCTGTTTAAAACTGTCCCTTTCTCTACTCAGGCTGCACCCGGAGAGACAATCCGCAGCCCCTGGGTCTGTGCAGTTGCCAGCCAGTCCCCTGAGAACTTTTCCCTCCAAACCCAGGGCACTAGGGGACGAGAGCTGAGGAAGTGTTGTTCTAAGTCAGCCATAAAAATGTTGCCATACTGTGTGGTCACGCGGGTACCCATAGCAGTGCCGCTGACTGGAAGGTATGCAACTATTTCACATTTGGGGACAATGTATAGCTTCAAGTCAGGGCTGTGGAGAAGCTGAGCCCTTAGTGCAGGGCAGGGGGCGTGCGGAGCCCGGAGTGAGGGTTGTTTGACAGGCGGGGGGGGATAGTAATCTCTGAGTGATCTCCCCCCTCAGCCCATTGATAATTCTCTGGATAAAAATCCACCCTTTTGTAGAGGGGGCAGCACAAGCGTCTATGCACCCCCTGAGTGGCACCGAAGCATTTGAGGGTCTGATGCCCAGATCCATATCCCCACAACAATCCAAAGGAAACATGTCTGTGAGTTTCATGCTCCGTGGTGGGAAGAGGAAGGCCAAAGTGGGTATGAATCCAAATATCAATATGAATGGGAAGGGGAATCGAAATGGAAGTATCCAGGGGGTATTAATCTGAATCTGAGTATGAATGGGGATATGAAGTGGAGTATAAATGGGACTGTAACGGGGTGGTTACCCCAATCCTGCCCTGAAGGGCTTAAAGCAGCCCGGGGGGAAGGTTGTGGCTGGGAGCTGCTGCGCTGGGCTGATTGGGAAGCGGCTGCAGCTGGGCCACACCCCAATCAGGCTACAGCTGGCCTGTATAAAAGGCTGTGAGCCAGAGGCCAAAGAGTCTCTCTCTGCCTTCAGAGGGAGAAGGGCCTGGCCTGCGCTGCAAGGAGCTAGGGACAGGGTATCTGAGTGGAGTAGGGCTGGGGAGATCCAGCCTGGAAAGCCCCAGGGGTAGGCCAAGGCAGCAGGTCCAAACCCAACCGTGCCTGAGATAAGTGGCTGATACTGCAGTCTGCCCCAGGGCGTGGGCCTAGATGAAGACTGGCAGTAGCCTGATACTGAGGCAAGGTGAGGATAATGATGGGGGTTCCCCTGGGAGGGCAAGACCCAGTTAAAGGGGCACTGGGGTCCTCAGGGGGACATGGGGGGCCAGTAGAGGACAGGCGGATCACCAGCCTGCAGGGGGCACTCCAACGCTGTGAGAGCTAATTCCCGGAGACGACCAGCAGGAGGTGCCGCAGGGGTGAGTCCGCTCTTCTACAGGGACTACAAAGGGAAATAGAAGTTCATAGCCATATAACTGTTCCTATGGATAGGACTGGCAATATAAATGGGAGGGTGAACTGGAATGTGAATAACAACGTCAATGGAAATATGAATCCAAATAGAAATACCCCAAAGAAAAGCACTATGAATGCTGACCTCCAGTAACTGACCTGCCTGTTCCTCTTCCCCAGTTCATCCTCTCTCTGCTGGGATTCATGTTTTTCATTTCCATTCCATTAAAAGTGTCATTAGGAGAGTATGATACTGACACACCGCCTCACACTAGAACTCTCCTCTCCCCTTTACACCTCCCCCCACGGCCACTCTCACCTCATAGAGACCGTGCGTTACTGCCCATTTTCCTCCTCTCTGCACCTACCTACCACAGCTACCCACAGCCGCGCTCACCCCACAGAGACCGAAAAGGCTGGGTGCACTCTCTGCCTTCTATACCGGACACACTGTGGGGTTCAGTTACTGTCATCACCCCATAGACACCCGCTCACCCTGGCCTGGTCCCCTCCCTTCTACCGCTAATCCAGGCTCCCTCTTCATTCGAAGAGCGGTGACCTCTGGACATCTCTCCCTCCCTGGGGATTGGATCCCACATATCAATGTGCTACAGCAACTCCTGACAGCAATATGCAAAGCCCAGGAATCTTGGTTCCTGCCCCCCAAAATACCCAACTCCACAGCCACACCCAAACTCCAGGATCCCGAGACTCACTCCTGAACCGCCCCATTGCTGTTATCCCCATTATACACAGGCATTGCACTGGCCTGCCTCTAAGCTGCAAATTCCCACCATCAACCCAAACCCAGAGAAGCCAGGTAATGAGGAGTTATGGGTGAAGAATCCCCCAGACTTTTCTAAACCCACCTGAAATTCTCCCCTGTCAGTGACACTCTGTGGCCTGCCCCTACCCCGGGACATTCTGCCCTCAGCACATTCACCGCCCTGGTGCTGCGCATCCAACTGTGAACTCTGGTCTCAGACTTTCCTCCAAGCCCTTCTCCCATCTCCAGCGACAATCTGCAGCACCGGCCCCGCTCCCTGCACGAGGCGCTCCGGCTGGGGACCTGCCCCCTGGTCTCTGCGCATGTCCGTGGAGCGGGCCCCTGCTGGGAAAAGGAATGGGGCACTTTGCCCCAGCGCCCCGGGGAATCTTCACCCTCCAGCGGGTGTCCCCCAAACCAATGAAAACCTGTGACCTGACCCCAGTCACTGACCCCACAGAACCACCGCCCCACTGTGCATGGGGAGTGCGGGCTTCAGAGCGGAATCTCCCACCATCTCTTAGTTGACTGGCATAGATTTTGTATGGGGCCCCAAATCCCCAGGTTAAAAAATTCTGGTTATTCAAGGGAGCTGCTTATTTCTCCCATATACAAATGTATAAGGAGCAGTCCCCTCTCTGAGCCAGTGTATTAGTCATTTACATCTCGGAGGAGAGGAGTTTGTGTCTCTTATAAGGAGCGGGACAGGCCAGTGGTTCTCAGCCGGGGTAAGCAGAGGTCTTCCTGGGGATGCATCAGCTCATCCAGACTTTTGCCTAGTTTTACAACCGGCTACATAAAAAGCACTAGCCAAGTCAGTACTCACTGAAACTTCATACGGACAATGACTTGTTTCTACTGCTCTATAGGCTGAAATTTAGTACAATATTTATATTCCAACTGATTTATTTTCTAATGATATGATACAAATGAGAAAGGCAGCAATTTCTCGGTAATGTGCTGTGACACTTTTGTATTTTGATCTCTGATTTTTAAGCACACGGTTTTTAGGTGAGGTGAAACTTGGGGTACGCCAGACAAATCAGACTCCTGATGCAGGACAGTCTGGAAAGGTTGACAGGACAGCCACTGAACTAGGCCATTTTCCTGTCTCTATTGGTGGCCAGAACCAATTGCAAGAAACCCTGGACATGCCGCTCTCGGCCCACTAATCCCAGGGAGGCTCCACTGGAAAACCTTAACTCTGTCCTCAGACTCATCCCCCGCCAGCTTCTCCCACCTGCACCCACAGGCGCCCCAGACCTGGCCCAAAGCACGAGCCAGGCTTGCTTACATCACGTTCCTGGTGTCATGGATCATTTCAATGTAGCCGGTCACTGCTGGGAAGGGAAAGGGGTTTCTGTCCCAAATCCCTCCCAGCGTCATGGGAAATCTTCCCTCTCCAGCGGGTGGCCCAGCCCAATGGATCCCTGGGACACGACCCCTCCCCAGACACTGACCCCGCTGACCAGACCTGTGCACATGGAACAGGGCTCCAGAGCTGAGTCCCACCCCAGCCCCAATATCACCTCACAATAGCCAGGCCCTCAGTTCCTGGGTGAGGAAATACAGTCACTGCAGGGAGCTGGTCATTCCTCTCAGGGGTCCGAAAGTGTCAGGAGGATCCCAGTGCCCTGTGCCCAGTGCTGCACAGACACACAGGACGGGACAGTCTGACTCCTGCACCCGGAGCTCTAGGGCGGGTCACTCAGATCACTGGCAGCAGGAGTGTGGGTCGCTTATAAAGCGGGGGCATGCAAATGAGGGAGACAGGTTCCTGTTTAAATCTGTGCCTCTCTCTGCCCAGGCTGCACCCGGAGACACAATCCGCAGCCCCTGGGTCTGTGCAGTTACCAGCCAGTCCCCTGAGAACTTTCCCCTCCAGCACCAGGGAAAATGGGATTTTTGCTCCTTGTAATTTTCACTGTAGCAGCTTTGGAAGGTATTTTCCTCCTCTGAATAACTGGCAGAGTCAGAAGAATATTGTGTTACTGCTGTTTTTATACCAATATTAATGGCTTGTCTTTATTCTCAGGTGTCCGGTCCCAGGCGCTGGTGGAGTCTGGAGAGGATGTGAAAAAGCCCGGAGACTCTCTCCGCCTCTCCTGCAAAGCCTCCGGGTTCACTTTCAGCAGCGCCTACGTGAACTGGGTCCATCAGGCTCTGGGGAAGGGATTTGAATGGATCGCTTTTATAAACACCGGTGGGGGTACTGCATACCTTGATTCCATCAAAGGCCGATTCACCATCTCCAGGGAAAATCCCAAGAGTGGGCTGTATTTGCAAATGACCGGCCTGAAACCCGAGGACACCGCCCGCTATTACTGTGCGAGAGACACAGTGAAACAAAACCGATTTGTGATCATGCAAAAACCCAGGCTGAGATATCGCCCTTCTCCCGGCAGCCGCGCGGGGGCATCAGTGTCTCATACACCGCTCTGGGCTCCGACAGGAGACCCGGCAACTGTGTGAATGTAACACAAACCTCCTGTCAGTTTTAACCCTTCCTTTCCCGGGTAATGTGTCTCCCCTTCCTGCCCAGAGCCCCGCTGGGCCTGTGGTGCAGAGATCCCTCGCTTCATCAGTGAACCCCAATCCGGAGTTAATCCTGTTCTGAGTCGCTCTCCCCTCGGAGACCTGGCACGTTGGATCTCCCGGGGCCCGTCTCTGTGTCAGACTCACAGGACAGCGTCTGTCAGTGTAAAGGGGACAAGCGCATTGGGGTTTGCATCAGACCCAACGGATGGAGCGAATTGCTCCTGGGGCCAAATCCTCCGCTAGTGTAAAGTCACCGCAACGGCTTCCGCAAAACACAAGTTACTCCGGATTTACACCAGGGAGGCTCTGGCCCTTTCAGCAAACTGGGACGTTTAGCGCATTAATGCAGCGGAAGGTGATTAGTTCATTATAACTGATGTGGGGCCCCTCACCTTGGCACTGCCGAGACTTTCCAAAGCGGCTCGTGGATTGTTTTCACCCAACTGACATGTGGAAATCGCAGCCCGGACTCTCTGCTGGTGTCAATGGGTGGAGCTGAGACATCCCGACCCACAATGAAGTTCCACAATGTCACAGAGTGACCATGGAGATAACAGACCCGCCCCTCAGCCCGTGATGACATCACTCAGCCCAGCGCTGGCACTCAGGGCATTGGGGACAGTCACGTGACTAAGGGTTGCAGACAGGAACACAATGGGATTTAATGGGGTAACTCAGGGAGAGGCGGCTGCTGAGGGAGAAGCAGAGGCCCGTTGGTGGAGGATTGGGGGGCACTAGGTCACAGAACGCAGCTCCCACTGAATTAGATATGGCCGAGGACAGACCCTCCTCAGACTAAGCAATTTGACTCCAAAACCCTTTCTAAAATACAGCCCCCAACACAAATTTTCCCAAAGCATTTCTGTACAGTTTGTTTCCATCCTAATTTTCCAGATTCTCATGAACAAGGAATGGTTCAGTGATGTACCTGGCCCCTAGGTTATAACATTGACATGAACATCAGAAATGGGGGTGGAGCTGAGAGATAGATAGACCGATAGATTATACAACTGTGGCCATTTAACTGTGTTATCAGGGTAATGAGGACAACTATATAAAGCTTATGGGAAATTTCTCTATTGAGGTTGGACTCCCAACCCACCTCTGTTAGACTTAACAACATGACGCTGTGTCACACACCTCCTAGGTCCCCACCCCTTATATTGTCCCCACCCCCTGGTCCATGCAAATGAGCTCCCTGGGGCCCTGTTCATAGCCCAGCCGCAGGCCGCTCACCCCGCTCAGAGCCAGCGCTGGGTTTCCAGCTTCCCATCCCTCCTGGGGAACGAGCCGCCAGCCGCAGACATGACCCCCAGCCTGGCCATCGCCTTCCTCCTGCTGCTCCCAGCGGGTATGGGCGGGATCTGTGCTGCCGCTGGGCGCCCGATACCGCATGTTCTCTAATAACTGCACCTCCAGGAATCACCGCAATATTTCCCCTTTATCTCCCCCTCTGCAGGTGTCTATCCCCAGGTCAGCCTGGTGGAGTCTGGAGGGGGAGTCAAAAAGCCCGGGGAGACCCTCAGACTGACCTGAATCATGTCCGGATTCTCTCTCGCTAGCTATGGGGTGTACTGGGCCGCCAGCCAGCGGGGAAGGGGCTAGAATGGATGGGAGGTATCTGAGGTGATGGAAGCAATAACTATAACGATGCTCTAAAAAATCGCCTCCCCATCACTAGAGACACCTCCAAAAGCCAAGTGTTCCTGCAAGTGACCGGCCTGCAACTCGGAGACACCTCCGTGTGTTACTGTGCCGAAGACACACAGTGAGGGAAACCTATCAGAGCCTGCACTAAAACTAACTTTGCGGGGAACCAGCTTTCTGGACTCTGGAGTGAGTCACAGACAGAAGCAGCAGCCGACACAGCGTCCTTCCGGCCTGGTTATTCGCTTCGCACAGATTCCATGGCAAGTTACAAGCACTTGTGAATTTAGCGCCGCCTCAACCAGAGTCAAACAGGTCATTAGAGCTTCAAAGACTCAGAAGGGAACCCAGGAGTCCTGACTCCCAGGGCCCTGCTCTACGAATCGTCTATCATTCTGCCAAGAAATGAGAGGAAAGAGGCCAGGAATGTTCACTGTAGAGCAACTAGACCAGAGGTGGGCAAAGTGCTGCCCGTAGGACCATCCTGCCCAGCCCCTGAGCTCCCGTCCGGGTAGCCTAGCCCCAGGCCCCTCCCCTGCTGTTCCCCTCCCCTGCAGCCTCAGCTCAGTGCGCCGCCGGGCAGCTCAGCACGGGGGGGGCGGGGGAGAGCAGGGAGGGAGGCTCACGCGCAGCCTCAGGGACCAGACGGGAGGTGCGGGCGACGCGGCCGGAGGACTCAAGGAGGACACCCTGGCAGCTGCGCAGCCGGCCGGGGAGAAGCGACGCTTTGAAGGGGAAACTGCCGCCTCTCTCCGGCTGCGCGGCTGCCCCTGCTCTCCTGAGTCCTCCGCCCATCTTTGCAGGGCCACATTCCCAACGGGGTTGAGGGGGGAGTTGGATAGGGGGTGGGGGGTCCCGGGAGGCGGGTTGGATGGGGGGAGGGTCCCGGGAGGCCTGTCGGGGGTGGGGATGTGGATAGGGGTCAGAGCAGTCAGGGAACTGGGAGCAGGGCGATTGGATGGGGGGTACCAGGAGGGGGCGGTTAGGGGACAAGAAGCAGGGGGGATTGGATGGGTTGGGAGTTCTGAGGGGGGCAGTCAGGGGGCAGGAAGTGGGAGGGGGCAGTTAGGGGGCGGGGGCCAGGCTGTTTGGGGAGGCCTGGAGCCACAAACCGCTGCCAGTGAGAGCCGTGATCGGCCAAACCCGCGGACGCGGCAGGTAAACAAACTGGCCCAGCCCACCAGGGTGCTTACCGTGGCAAGCCCCTTGCCAAAGGTTGCCGACCCCTGTATTAGAGCCAGGAATAGATGCCAGATGTTCTGTTCGGTGGCTGAGAAAATTGGTATCACTCACCGAAGAGCACAATGATCAGAGCAAACAGGCAGTATGTCACTCTGGCTCTACCCCTGCAACGTGCTGAGCCGGCTAAATCTACCCCCCTCAACCCACTCGTAATTCCCTGTGGGTGAAATGAACCCTTGTGAAGAGGTCCCAGAACAAGGGCCTGTGCAGCGAGTGAGCCCTACATCAGCGTGAAGTGGGATTTTAATATTTCCCAGCCCTAGTGCTGCCTTCTTTCCAGGGGCCGACTGCTCTGTTTTTATAGCATTTCCCCTACATTGCTCCTGTCCCTGGGTCGGTGTCCCCCATTCAGCCTCACACAAACATTTCATAGTAAACATAAAGATTTACCGAGATCCATTTTTGGACTTATTCATAAATGTTCTGGAGAAAGGGGTAAAAAGTGAGGTATCAGAGTTTGCAGATTGTACTAAACTGCTCAAGATAGTTAAGACCAAAGCTAACTTCCAGTCATTGGGTACAGAAGCTGATTTAAAGTACAGGTTACAAACCTTAGTTAATATTTCCGCAACTTCACATCTGAGTTCTTTCAGAACTCTTGGGTGAATGCCATCTGGTCCCGGTGACTTGTTACTGTAAAGTTTATCAATTAATTCTAGAATCTCCTCTAGTGACACCTCAATCTGTGACAATTCCTCAGATTTGTCACCTACGAAAGCCAGCTCAGGTTTGGGAATCTCTGTAACATCCTCAGCTGTGAAGACTGAAGCAAAGAATCAAATAAGTTTCTCCACAATGACTTTATCATCTTTAAGTGCTCCTTTTGTATCTCGATCATCCAGGGCCCCACTGGTTGTTTAGCAGGCTTCCCGCTTCTGATATACTTAAAAAACATTTTATTACCTTTTGAGTTTTTGACTAGCCATTCTTCAAACTCCTCTTCGGCTTTTCTTATTACATTTTTACACTTAATTTGGCAGTGTTTATGTTCCTTTCTATTTGCCTCACTAGGATTTGACTTCCACTTTTTAAAAGATGCCTTTTTATCTCTCACTGATTCTTTTACATGGTTGCTAAGCCATGGTGGCTCTTTTTAAATTCTTTTACTGTGTTTTTTTTTAATTTGGGGTATATATTTAAGTTGGGCCTCTATTATAATGTCTTTGAAAAGCACCCATGCAGCTTGCAGGGATTTTACTTTAGTCACTGTACCTTTTAATTTCTGTTTAACCCCCTCTTTTTTGCATAGTTCCCCTTTTTTAAATTAAATGCCACAGTGTTGGGCTGTTGAGGTGTTCTTCCCACCACAGGGATGTTAAATGTTATTATAGTATAGTCACTATTTCCAAGTTGTCCTGTTATAGTTACCTCTTGCAGCAGATCCTGCACTCCACTCAGGACTAAAGAGGATGCTTTAAGTAAAAGAGGTAGTAATTTGAACACACCAGTATTGTTCTTCTTGTCACCAAAGTGACAAGATTGATTCCCGAGTGGGCTTGCAATTCCAAACTTTAATCTCTCGCCACACGGCTGGCACTGCGCAGAATCCTGATATTAATCTGACGCTTCAGGTTTCTAGTGGAAAACACACACACACACTCCTCCCAGCAATGAGAGGTCACTGAGCGAAATTTAGAGAGAGGAAAATTCAGCGTCATTAAAATATTCATACATATACCGGCAAAACTCCGAGTGTTGTGGTTAGGGTTATGCCTAAAGTTAGGGTTAGGGATAGAGGTAAGGTTACAATAAGGGTATCATTAGGGTTAATGTTAGGGATGGGGTAAGGTTAGGGTTAGGGTTAAGGCTGAGGGTAAGGTTCAGTATGGTTAAATATAAGTGGAAAGGCCCGGATTAACTTTAGTGTCTGGGTGAGTGTTATATTAAGTGTGAGATTTAGAGTTATAGAGCCAGGGTTAATGTTGGCCTTTTGGGTTAAATCAGGATTTGCAGGTGTCATAAACATACAGTTAAGGGTTAATTCCTCTTTTATCTGTAAAGGGTTAAGAAGCTCACATAACCTAGCTGACACCTGACCAGAAGGACCAATAAAGGGACAAGATACTTTAAAAATCTGGAAGGGGGAAAAAGTCTTTTGTCTGTGCTGTGTGTGTGCTTTTGCCGGAGACTAGGGTGACCATCTAGATGTCCCAATTTTATAGGGACACTCCTGATTTTGGGGTCTTTTTCTTCTATAGGCTCCTATTACCCTCCACCCCCTGTCCCGATTTTTCACACTTGCTGTCTGGTCACCCTACCGGAGACAGAGAAAGAAGGAGCCATCCCACTCCTAAAGGGTAGTTCTTTTGCAAATAAGAGAGAGGATAAATTTGGATTCTTTGTGTAACTTTAAAGTTTTGCCAGAGGGAAACCCTCTGTGTTTTGAAACTGATTGTCTGTGAGATTATCTTTCTTACAGAGGTACTCCTTTCACCTTTTTTCTTTAATTAAAATTCTTCTTTTAAGAACTTGATTGATTTTTCATTGTTTTAAGATCCAAGTGGTGGGATCTGTGTTCACCAGGACTAAGTGGTGAGGGGACATTCTCAAGCCTTCCCGGGGAAAGGGGTGTAGGGGTTTGGGGAGGATTATTCTCAAGTCTACCCAGGAAAAGGGGTGTAGGGACTTAGGAGATATTTGGAGAAAGGCAGAGTTCCGAGTGGCTTTCCCTAAATATTTGGTTAACTCGCTTGGTGATGGCAGTGTACTGTTAACCTAAGCTGGTAAAAATAAGCTTAGGGGGTCTTTCATGCGGGTCCCCACATCAGTACCCTAAAGTTCAGAGTGGGGAGGGAACTTTGACAGCGGGGATAGAGGAAGAAATAGCATTTGTAGGGTAAAGGCAAACAATTTGTGTATGGATTAGAGTTCAGGTCCGGATTTGAAAAGAGGTTAAATTTAGAGCAAGGCACACCGGCAGGGTTAGCTTCTTGGTCAGATTTAAAGAAAAACTGGGGAATTTTATCTTCTCTGACAAACAGAGTGTGAGGAACCCTAGGGTATATTATAAAGGATCTTGTCATTTTATCCTGCGTAAGCTTAAGTTTCATATTGTTTGGAAAGCCATTAACTTCAGTGGGTTGACCAGTGTTCTCCAGCTGAGGTTGGGAGAGAAGCATGTGTTCTATTGACTCCAAGTGAAGTGTAAGGGGACTACCAGTTCCCTGAGCTCATCGGCTGATTTCCTGGGGCTTTACACTGGGGCAAGTGAGAAGAAAATCAAGCCCTATAATTTCAGGGCAATCTTATAAACACTACAGCAGCAATGCTGGGACGGGGAGGTCTTTTTCTGTTCGCTCACTGGGCACACTGTGTGACTCCTCTATGCCCCTCAAAGTCTCAGAAAGGTGTCTCCTCCCCCTCCAAAAATGTCCCTCCATCCCCCCAGAGCCTATCAATGTTCTCGCTCTCACGGAACTCTCCTCCGCCTCGTGCTCCCAACCCCCGTCCCTACAACACGGTGCATGATTTGCAGGGCGGAGCAGTGTTTATTAAATGCCCCTTTGACCGCAATAACCACAACTCCCCTAACCCTTTCAGTGCCAGAGCCCCTCCTCTGGCGAGCAGAGGATTTCCATGCCCCGTCCTGTCCCCATCCAGAGGGGATGTGAAAAAGCCCGGAGACTCTCTCCAACTCTCCTGCAAAGCCTCTGGGTTCACCTTCAGCGATTACTGGATGAGCTGGGTTGGCCAGGCCCCTGGGATGGGACTGGAGTGCATAGGGGAAATACACCCAACTTCAACTACCTGCACTTCATGTTCCCATTGTGCAGGACTCCGTACACACACATGGGACCTGATCCGATGTCGATCCAAGCCACTCAAAATCCCCTTGGGTTTCAGTGGGATTTGGGTCAGAGCGCTACACACATTGACACGCATCTCCCCTTCTCTCGGAATCCGAGGGGAAGAAATGAGATCACCCAGGGAAGGAGTTTGTGTGTGTTATAAAGTGTGGGATATGCAAATCAGGGTGACAGTTTCCTGTTTAAATCTGTGCCTCTCTCTGCCCAGGCTGCACCGGAGACACAATCCGCAGCCCCTGGGTCTGTGCAGTGACCAGCCAGTCCCCTGAGAACTTTCCCCTCCAGCACCAGGGAAAATGGGATTTTTGCTCCTTTTAATTTTCGCTGTAGCAGCTTTGGAAGGTATTTTCCTCCTCTGAA